>NC_060275.1:87424758-87647249 GCF_021613505.1 Equus quagga
AGCAATTAATTTGCTGTGCCCATCTAAGGTAATAATCTTTTGGAATCCTTTCAAAACTTAACTCCGACCTCAGTCGTTGATATTTATGTTCAGAATGCCTGTTTTCATAAAATCTTGGACTAATTTATGCTCCAAAGGGCAGCCAATGAAACTCCAATATTTTTTTTCCAGTTGGATATTCATTTTATTTTGAGGTGGAAATGCCATTGATCATAAAATTTATACTTTCATAGTAATATGAAATAAATTCAGTGAAAAGGAGTGACTTTAAAAAATGAGAGGAAAAATCCCCCTCAGAAAGATGTGTAATCATCTAAAAATTTCTCTATGTGTTTAGTAAGTCGTATGGATTTGGCCTGAATGCCATCAAATCCTCTGCCAATAATCAACTATGAGAGAGAAATAAAATTATTGAAAACACACAAAGAACATCGAACCACAGCACTCTAACTGAGGCCTCTGCCTTCTTCAGGAGTCTAAAAATGTTTTACTTTTCTCTAGAAGATTCTAACCATTGTCATCACTCTCCCCAGCAACAAAAAGCAGCTTTCTTTGTGGTAAGTTTGTACTGTTACTTCTTTAAAGCATAACAAAAGATGTCTGTATATCTCTAAACTGTAAACTCCCTCAATAGCATTCTTATCCAGAATGTGGGTTTTCCGCTTATATTTATGCCTTTGCATAGGTGAAGTATGTTGCTACCCATGTGTGTGAGCTGAAACGTCTTCATGGGATTACTAATCAAAAATAACTCTTTCTTTCTAGAAAATATTTCTTAAGAATCTACTCTGTGTAATGTATGTTAGCATGTGCTCATTAACACACAAACACCCATTCACATGGAGTAGGCCTCTTCACAGAGAGCAAAGCCCTGAGGGCTTAGAAAATGGGACAGATACTTTTTGCTAAGGGAGAGATCAAAGTAGGGGGTGATTCTTTAGGTGGTGCATTGCATGGGTAAATCTTGGTCTGGTGTTACTGCAGGCTTTTCTCCAAAGTTACTGATGCTTAGCAATGCTATGCATGAACTGGGTTAACTAAAGATAAATGATGTAATGAAGTCATGGGTTCCAGCGTTGTTTCAGGGCAGGATGTATCAACCTGTCAAAGCTACTTAGATATAATTAGATTTACGATTTTCACCTAAATTCAGTGGAACCTGGGGGCTGATGGATAAGGTTGTCCACATAGCTAGAATGTGTCTACATGACCAGCTCACTACAGGAAACTTTGGGCTTCCTGGTACTGAGGTGCTTGGCAGGCACGTGGGTAGTGCTTCCAGACCTGGAGACAGAGTGCATTCTGACTGAGCAGTGGGTAGACAAAAAGGCCTGCACTTGAACTCTCTAGACCCTGGTCAATGCATACCCCTCTTTTCCTGTTGCTATGCAGTATCCTTTGCCTGTAAGAAAGCTGTCCTGGGAGTATAAAGCATTTGATTGCTATGAGTTTTTTCAGCAGTGGAACACTTAAGGTGATTAATGTGTAATTAACACAAGTGGGGAGATCTAATCCTCCATGAATGGCCCCTGTGAGCCAAGAGGCTCCATGATAACCAGGGGTGCTGGTGGGAATTGTAAGTGTGGAGAAGGGTGGGTAACCACGGAGCTATTAAGAATACTTCCATTTAATTAATTTATTTGCAACAGCATTGATTACTTATTGTGTTCAAGGTACCATTTTAGGTACTGCAAGTTATACAACTCTCAATAAGACACAGCTGTTCATAATCCAGATGGGGAGATAAGAGAAATATGCAAGTAACTATACTCCAAAGCAGCCTTTAAATATATTTCTTAAGAGTGGAATGAAATAGCGTGCCCTTTCTCATAGATGAGCATGGAAAGGGAGGGACTGCTTCAGGCCAAGACTAAAAGTGTTTTGGCTGAACCTTTAAGTATGGGCAGGATTTATATTTACAGAATGCACAGTGAGGTGGAAGGAGGATAGTTCTAGAAGGTGGGATGACATGAGCAAAGTCCCAGAGGAAGGGAAGCACAGGTCCCTGGGGAGTAGTGAGGAGTCTAGACCTACAAGCTGGGGTGAGATGATCAATGGTGGATTTCAGTGTCTTGGGATATGTTTGCACTTTAAAATTTAGGCAGCAGGGAGGGCAATAAAGATAGTTAAGGTTACTTAGAGCAGAGGGATATGGTGGGTTCTTAAAATTGTTACTGGCAAAGGAAGATGGATACAAAGAAGGAGAGATGGGGTAGGGAGTAGAAGGAGAGAGGAAAGAGATAGCTACTAAGGGGTTTTTGCGGTAGTCCAAGCATAAAGTAGAGGTGGCCTGGTGGGGGTGGTGGCATTTACTTATGTTTGGTCATTTCTATGTAGGACTTGCTTGGAGAGGGTTTTTATTTTTTTCTTCTATGGGGTTTTGCTTTGAATCTGAGAATTTAGAAAAGTGCAAATAGGAAATGTGTAAAGTATAACTGTGTGTTGACAGGACATTTCACGTTGAACATTAGCTTTTCGTGTAAAATGATCTCCTTAGGGAGAATATGAGCTCCCTGATATCAGGACAACATCTTACTCATCTCTTTCTCCCCCAGGGTGCAGACCTGAGTGCTGGGTGCATAGCAGAGTTAATATTTGTGATACAGACAGTGTATACAGTGACACACTGAGCACTAAGTTCTGTCACATCTCAATGAGATGCTTGGATGACAAAGATGGCCACATATCCAAGTACATGCACTGTGGAAGGTGCCCAGTGATACAGACACATCCATTGACATGGGTTGCTTTATCAAATCAGTCCTGGGCCAGAGGGCATGTAACTTTTGATAAGGAGAAGCAGGAAGGAAAGGATTCTTCCTTGTGTGGAGAGGTCAGTGTCTGTGTGATATACTACAGATGAAGGATAATTAACGAATATTCTTACTTATCACAAAAAAACAGAAAATCAACGTACACCAAATGACTGGCAGGAATTTCTTCAACACATCCACCATACCCAGAGGTTATATTTTTAACAAGGCCCAACATTTAGACACCTCAGACCCAGGACCTGACAAAGAAAATGGCTTGGGGAAATCATACTACCACTTTGGGGGAAAGTGGAGTGGAGTGTATTGCGTGTGCATGCACGCGCGTGCATTTGTGTGTGTGTGTGTGTGTGTGAGGGTTCCAACGTGGAAGGGAGCATGCATCATTAGTAAAACATTCATAACTGATTCCTTCTCATTTCCTTACAGAAAGTAACAATAAGTCACATCATCTGCTGTGTGAAGTGTTTGGAATATACTGGCTGGGATAACAACATAACTAAACAACTACTCCTGTTACAACCTCTCATGCTAATTAGGGAGCAGATTAACATGTCAGATGTTTCTAAAACAGGAGAGTTGTAAAGAGTTTGTAGTCTGGCACAATTGATAAGTGGATGACATTTGTTAGAAACAGCACCAACCCTCCCTTTGAATCACCTCTGAAGAAATGATGTTTGCATCTCACATTAGAAACTTACTCTGCCATTTAGTCATAAAATCCAAATTATGGTTTCATGAGACCAGAGTTACCAAAGAAACAGCAATGGATTAAACACAGGTATACTTTCTTCCCTTCCTTTACTGTATAATCTGGGCTGTAGAATATTCTTCAACTGATGAAAAAAAATCCATCCCTGGAATTTAATTAAAGGTCCTTATTATGTGATCAGGATTTTTTTAGGTAATGTGAGGGATTCAGAAGAAGCATAAAACATGGGCTTTGCCTTAAAGCTCAGTATAACTAATTAATTCATGAAGTCCACACAACTCATTGAGTTCTGCGCTGGTGCTAACATATACACTAAGATGTTGTGAAGTAAATGCTATCACGGAGCCATGGACAAAGTTCCATCAAAACACAGGCAGAACAAGTCTTTGGGCCTGAGGATTTGAAGAAGCTTCCCCACAGAGCTGATGTTTGAGCTCACTCCTGGGGATGAAGACGAGATTGTCAGAGGACAAGAGGGGGAAGCACAAAGGCATTTTAAAGAGAAGACAGAGCTGTCGTGAAGGTAGAATTTTGGAGCACAAGGTGATTTGGTTGAAGAGACAAGGCAACTGTCTGTCAGTGTGATCCCTAGTTAAAAAAAAATACCAAAAAAATGATGATGATATAATACAGGATTTGTAAAAAGAGGCAGGTTCTTAAATTCAATAACTAATTGTTGGTTCACAATAAATTATTTCACAGTTTTTTTCCTTTTCATTAATTTGGCCTTACTTACCCCCTGACGATAAGCAAATTAGAGACATAAAGCAGCAGCCTAGCAGAGAAGTTGAAAAAGAAATTATGAAAAAATTTTTTTTGCTTGCCTGTGCAATTTCAGCCAGTCATTCATCTATCACCATACCCCAAATAAAACAGAGAAAGGACAGTACTTGAATTACAGTAAAGCATGGACAGTATTGCTGAAGGCAGAAAAAGGACTGAAATTCTTACTTGTCCGTAGGCCTGGATTAACTCTTTGCAGACTCTGGGATGCTCTGCCAAGGGTAGCTGGTATGGCTGGAACAGAAAGAGACGAAAACCATTAGTCATCTCTATAAAAACAGTCTGATGTGACCCTGTTACAATCTAACTTGCAAATGACAAAATGTGACCTGGCCCAACCTCACAAGAATTCTCTCCCTCTTTCCTTTCAAAATTAAAATTATACCTACCCTCTAGAAAGAATTCATAAAGATCAGAGAAAATGAAAACCTTCTGGTCTTACTCTTCTCTGGTCTCATGCCTAGACACAGTCAAGACAATGAAAAAATGCCTTCCTACATCATTTGAGTCCAAACTTGAGTCTTACTTGTGAAACAAGGAGGAACGTAAATTCTTTTTTAAAATAGTATTACAAATAATTCGGTCAAAAAAGTTTGCTCATAGAAATAAACATGTGAGCAATCCTGGGAGTGGCAAAGGAATGAGGGAAGTGAAAAGCTGGACAAGAGGGATACAGAACTTAATGATGTGAGATGAGCAATGAGTCATCTATTATAAAAGCAGTTATAATTTTATTGATAATAGGATTAGGTTGCATTAAAAACAGGAAAAAGGGAAAATGATCAATGTAGCTGTCATTGAACTGTTGAACTGGGTTGCTTTGCAAGCATCTTAACTACAAAAGTATGCAACTATTATGCAGCTTGGTGGAGAAGGGGGTTTCTCCAGGATGCTCCACATCAGATCATGTTATCTCCAGGTTATTCTTGGAGAGGCAGTGTGGTCTAGGCCCACAATAAGCACTGAGCATTACCTCAAGCAATGAAACTGCTAATGCTTTTGGTCCTTAATAGAGACCCACAGTAACAATGCGAAGAAATCTTCCTTTGATATGAAAAAAGGAAGAGGAACAAAATGAAGATGCATGGGGAGTGAGCTGGTCCACTCCCACCTCGATGAATTTCACAGCTGGGTGAATCCTGTCTACTTGTCCTGATTCACTTTTCAGTCCTTTTTCACTAACTCCTCCCACCTAGCTAACCCATAGGAAGCAGCTGTTGGGTCTGGTGTTCATCCTACCGAACCCAACAGATGATGTTAAGATCCTCTTGTTAAATGCTGCAGAATTCTAACTCTTGTAAGTTTTTTCAGACTGGACCTATCAGGGAGAGCAGAAAGGAAAATTGCATTTTACGAAAACTCCCTAAAGTCTGCTCACTTCTTTCATGTCCTACCCTTTTATTGTTACCATTATCTAGACGCCCCTCCCCAATTCCTTGCTAGAAATCAGAGAACACTTTGTTTTATTACCCCTTGACCTACGTTGGGAACTGAAGCATCCCAACTGTGAATGATCTTTTTCACTGACAACTATATATGCCTTGAGAAAGCTTTCACAGCTCAAAGGAAGAGGGAAATTAAGTCAATCACAGGATGGCACACAAGCAAGTGTGTTATTTTGGTCAAAATTATCCAGCAAGTTTGTCTCAATTTTCAGCTTGAAACTGAGAGCCCTAACGGACACCAATTTCCAGACTCAGATCAGCAGTAAAGTTGATGAATTTCTGCAGAATGATGACTGAAATGGAATGTGGGGGTCAGTTATGAGGCCCAAGGGGAGTGCACAGAGCCAAACCTCAGGCCCAGATATGCTTGGAGAACCCCGGCCACCCTTGACTCTTCACAAAGCAGGGTTTTGCTTTCCTTGCAGACAGACATTTGGTGATTTCCTCTTTATCATGGCAGGACTTGGTAACATTTTTTTGAAGCAAAAAGCCTTACCCTCTACAATATGTGATGAATCAAGACATAAAAGGAACAAATGGCATCTTTGGGGAAGAACCACAGATTTATGCTAGCGTCCAGAGGGTGCTGGTTACACAATTAAAGCACAATGAACAAAATTGTGCCATCTTAGCAAATGGAGGTGACAGGCTCAGTTATCAATTTTAGTGTCAAAGCTGTCTTTAATGTCTAGAAGTGCTGAGTGATGGGGGAAACAAATAAAGGGTGACAATAAGCAGAGAATAATGACTCCAATATATTTACACAGGGGCTTTAAATACTGGCATTATAAAATGAATTAGCTACAGCCCCTGGTTCCGTGAGCCCACAGCTTCTGGGCAGCAATCTATAAAGGAAGGAGGGGTCCAGCACTGGAGGAGCAATGGAGTGGCCCTTAACAAGTCTGGGCAAGTTCCTGAGGAAGGTGACTCCTTGAAATGGGTGCTGAATGTGGGATGAATGAGCAATGAAGAGGAAAAGAAAGGGTGCTGGAGCCAAGGGAACAACAGCAAAGGTGAGAGTTAAGACACAGCCTGGGAAAGGAAAGAGCTGTGCTCTATCGGGAGTGGGTGGAGCACAGTTGGGCCGGGACTTGTTGAGGAGGGGAGAAGTCGGGGCACACAGGGGATGGTCTCTCCAAAGAACTTAGTTTTGTTCCTGCCAACACTGGAGAACTACGGCTTTGCAGTGCCCTGGGGCAGAGCTCCCCATCGTGGACCTGCCTGAGAACTAACTGCTATCTACCCTTTCCTATTATGTCCAACCTTGCACTCAACTTCCCAGCTGTGGTATATAAATGGACCTCAGTTTCTCTGTCTGTAAAATGGGGGCAGCAACAGTATCTACACATGTAAGGTTTAAATCAGTTAGTAGATGCTCTATACTAAATAAACCCTATATTCAGTCCTTAGTGAATGTTAGATATTCTTGTTGTTATTGGTAGCCGCTACCCTGAAAGCAAGGGCACATATTTCCCCACAGAGAACTTGACAATGTTTTTACACAAGACTTTGTATGTTTAGGGCTTTGCACATATAAGGACAGGATGCCGTCCTAAGCCAGCAAGACCGCCACTATTTGGGTCTACCTGTGCAGGCTGTATGCAGGCAGTGCGGCTCTGGGGAAGTGATATCAGTGGGTGGGGTATGGGAATCTACTTGTGTCAAAGATTCAGTGTGGGACTAACATACAGTCAGTTCAAGTTCTTGTAAGTTGGTGAGTTCTCTACTCTATTAGTAAGGGAGCTACAGGGGGAGAATCAATGTTCTGGCGAGTATCGTAATTTACCAGTTGCACAGCAATGGCATTTAGAACCAGCCCTGAACAGATGGTGCAAACACAAGTAAGTAAAACAAGGTACTGCAGATGGCAACCATTTTACACAATGGCAGGGGATCATATGCAGGCACACGATGGCATCTGCCATAAAATAAGCATGGTTAAGGTTAGCTATCGTTATTGCTATTAGCTTATGGTTATGATAATGATAATGATGATATTGTAACTGTCATGAAATCTTTATTTCAAGACGCCTTCTGAGAGGTTTTGCTCTGTCCCTCGGACAGGCTAGTTGCCCTCCACCCAGCAGCCCCAGGACACTCCTACACCCCTTGCCGTAACTGCTTCTCGGCCTGTGCCCAATGACAGTGAGCTCTTGAGGCAAGTACCGCTGCTTTCATCTTTGTAACATCTGTTAGGAGCACAGGGCATGGCACCCAGTAGTAGTAGAATAATAAAGTTTGCTAAAGAAATGAAGCAGATGAAGATGAATTACAGGTGCTTTAGATACTGGCTTTGGGCTAAATGGGAATCCAATGCAATAGTTTATTTTCAGCAAATTGTGTCTCCCCTTGGGAATCTGAAGTTTGCTTGACAACTTTTCCTGTCTTTTTGAAGTCTGTTTATCCTTGACCACAATCCAGAAATTTTCCCTGCTGGGATTTCAAGCTCTATAGCTCTTTCCAGACCCACCCTTGCCTTTCCGTCAATCTATGATCACCACCACTGAACAGCAGTCAGTTTAAAGACATTATCTCCCTCCAAACTGCCCTTGCAGTAAGGCTCAAGTTCAAGCTCACCATCTGGTCACATGGATGCCATGCCCTGGATTATCTTGCTGCCTCTGAAGGGGCTGGTTGATGGGAAAGTAAAAAAAAGTGTGTGATGTTTATATCTCACATTACTGTGCACTTAAAATGCATGAGGTGCTGTACTAAGCACATTTTATGAATTTTCTCATTTTACCCTCACAAAAGCACTCTGAAGTGGGTATTATTATTAGTTACACTTTATGGATGAGGGATCAGAAGCTCAGAGAAGTTCAGTAACTTGTCTAAGACTACCCAGCAATTACATGGCACAGGCCACATTTGCACTGGAGCCAGATTCTGACTCCACCGCACCCTACAGTTCCCCAAACTTGCCTGATCATCAAGCTCTTCTGTGGCATTTGTTAAACATACAGATTCCAAGGCCTTGTCCCAGATTTATAGAATCTGAATCTCTAGGGTCTCGTCAGTCTGTATGTTGGCAAGGTCCTGGGAATCTGTCTGTTTGCCTTGCATGCCCCTCCCCTAGCCAGGTGATTCTTATCACAAGACACGTTTGGTCTCTCCTCCACAGCAAGGAGGAGTTCACTTGGAGTAGAGAAATATTTGCTGAACATCTCCCTTCATTCATCTTTCTAACTACTGTGATATACCAAAGTAGGGTAGGACTCAAGTTGGTCAAGATGAGAAAATAGCATTCACCAGAATGTGCCTGATGACTTTAGCAAATTCAAAGGAAGAAGCAACACTGTCTATTAAGCTTTTTGAAAAGAAAAGACACGTTTGGGAAACTCTTCACTATACACTACATTCTTGCTCTGGTCAGAGTCACTGCGTCTTCTGCAGGCTTCATTTCTAGGGCCTCCCCACTAAGTGCCCAAAGCTGGTGCTCAGTAGCAGGCACTTGCTAGAGCACACGCTGATTTATCTGAAGGCTGCAGACATCCTGGAGAGTTATAGGGATGGGGCAAGGCTGCTGAGGCTTTGGGCAGGAATACCCTTCAAGGGTCAGTTAACGAGGAACCAGGTAAAGCTCGTGACACTCTGGCAGCCAGGCCTCCTCCTTTTGCTCTGTCACGGAGTGATTGTTGCACAGTAGATCCTGGGGCTGCAATCTTCTTCTCTGTCATGGCTACCCCCTGGCACACCAAGTCCTGGGCCTGAATGCAGTGACAACTCTAAGCTGGAATTTCCTTTCTTCTGTGGCTAACTGGATTAATTGAATTCCCATCCACAGTTTCTCCTGCACTAAAGTGTATTATCTCGAACACATTATGACTCTTGGCAGCTCTAAAGAAGAGTGTGTAATCTGAACAGGAAATCTTTGGACCTTTCAAAGAGACAGTATTACCTCCCCAGATCTCCATGGGGGAGTGCATTTCTTCTGTACTTGAACAGCAAATCGTAGAGTACATTATGTGAGATAATTTAAACAAACATACAAAAGGAACCATGAAATGATGCTGGTAGTTTCAAACACCAGCTTTCAGTTAAAAAAGCTGCTTTACAAACCATATACAGCAATTTCGGAAGAGAAACCAGCATCAAGAAAAGAAGCACATGCTGAAATAAATCTGTAGCAGCCATATTTTGCTATAAATGGATTTTGAGAGTAGCTGGGCCTCAAGTTAAGAAGAGTTAATGCTCAACAAGAGACCATAAAGACCTTCTTTTCTCACAGGTCTACCTCTGGCTTAGTGGACAAATGTGGAGGTTTCCTAATAACTTCAAGCTTCACATATTCCTTTCCTGTTTGGCAGTGCTCTCCTTGGTGAGTTTTTTAAAAAACATCCTCCTGACACAAGCTTATGCACGTACTAAGGACATCTGTTTGCAATTAAGGACAGATGCTAGGGGGTGAGTTTTCAAATGCAGCCCTTTGGGTGATAAGGCCAGTTAAAGGTGTAGTAACTTAAAGAGTACACACTGGTGGTGTTTTTCTTTTTAAAGGCGTACTAAAAGGAGCAATTAAATGAATGCTAGGTTTCAGCTGGCTTCCATCTTCCTCCAGCAAAGCGTCCCAGCAATTCCTCCAGCTTTCCTTTCCAACTGCTACAAGAACAGTGAAACACCCTGCCCAGCTAGCTGCCCCTAAAGCTGCTTTTCATTATGGAGAACAGCAGGGTGTCAACACCAGGCAATGGGCAGTAAGCCAGCGCTCTATGCCATGTGATAGGAGAGGCCCAGAGTAATCACAGTCACTGTTTGCTAAGAGGAGCAAACAGAATCACAGGTTGGCACTGGGCCAAGATCGATCCTAGGTAGGCCAGTCAGGGGCCCAGGACTGAGACCAGAAGGATAGACGAAGAGTATTAAAAAGTCAGACCGAGGTGTGAGGAGAAGGGCAGAAATGTCTCTTCCTTTACAATGGTATCTTAGATGTCTTTAATACCTGTGAATTCACTCATTAAAGCAATTGAGTCAGACTGATTTAATCAAGTCCAAAGCTCAGATGGTGACTCATAGATGGTCACCACTGTGCTAGACCTGGCACCTCTTCCCAGCTCCGTGTTCAGTGACATCATGTCATAGACATGAAATCAGCCATAGTGGGAATATTTACACCATAAAAGTTGGCAAATGCTACAAATCAAGGTTCTCTGCAATCTAAGCCTGTGGAAACTCCATCTGCCTTTCAAGATCAGTTTGAGTGTCTCCTCTTCCATGAAGTACCCCAGTTGGAATCCATCTCTCCGTCCTTCAAGCTTTCACAACACTTTTGTTTTTGTAAATATCTGGACCATGACACTCACTATTCCCTGCTCACTGTCTCAGTGATCTGACTTGCCCAATGAATATAAACTCCCTGAAATGTGAAGTCAAGGACCATGTCTCATTCTCCTTTTGATCTACCATAGCATTAGCACAGTTCCTTAAATATAGTGAATGCTTGATACATATTCATGAAATTACTGAATCTCTCACTAGAAAGTCGTTCAAGAAAAGTGGTGAAGCATCATGATTTTACTTATATTATTATTTTGAATTTATCAGACATTTTGTGGCCTCTGGAGTCATTGAGACTCACTGCACAAAAGAAGATTCTAAAGCCCATCATTAGCTCCTGTAAGTGTCCTCCTGGAACCATGAATGCTCAAACTCGAGGCAAAGTAGGCATGTTTTAACTCCTTTTCATGGTATCTAGTCCTTTGCTAGTGTTCTATGAGGGAAAGAAATAACGAAAATAAGATTGTTTAATTTCCTCCCCTGCCCTCCTGACACCTGGATGGATGCCTCTGCCTGGCTTTGGTTACAGTGGCGAGCCAGTCTTTTGATATTTAGGTAGACAGTACTTGCTGCCCGTTTATTAGGCTGAGACTGGTAGTAGTGACTCAAGTCCTGGGAACTGGTTGTTTTGGCAAACTCATCGATCTTCTTGTTCAGACCAGGCAGCATTTCAGAAGCACAGCATGTGAAGGGTGTCCTAAAAAAGCAAATATTTTGCCAGAGGTTTTAAGGTGTGTTTTCCCCTCTCTGGGCAAAGCATCTTTTATAAACAGGTTGGTCTGGGCCCCTGCCACTCTGCCTCTTGTTTCCAAGCTCCACTTATCAATTTCCATGTAACATTCCTTGAACAAAATCCTGTCCCCTTGGGAAGTCGATATTTGAGAGCTAGAGAAAGTGGTCTTCAGTCAGAACTGCAGTGTAAGAGCATGGAATTAAGACTTTGAGACTCTATATGGTGTTAACAGCCCATTCAATATACTGAATATCATCAGTTAATTTGAACAAATAAATGCCCATCTTGTAAAACATGCCCACTTCAAAAGCTGGTTGAGAGTCCTTTGACTTTAATTGTAAAATATGCATCACTAACTTTCAATGTGCCAGGCACTGTCCTTGATGCTGGGAATACAATGGTGAAAGAGCAGATGGAATTCTGGCTGCGTGCGCCCACATTCTGGTGTGTGTGAGGGGGTAGACAGTAAAGAGAGAAGCAAATAGATACTGCCAGGTAGCGGGGTAGGGTAGCAAGATGTGGGGACAGTGGCTACTATAGACCTGAAAGCAGTGTGAAAGAATATAGGTCCTGAGATGACTTTGAGGAGTAGCAAGGAGGCCAGTGTGGCAAGAGCAGAGGGAGGGAGGGGAGAGAAGAAGGATTTGGGGATTGCAGAGGTGCCAGGGGCCAGATCTTACATGGTCTCGCAAGCCAGGGTAAGGACTTGTGGACTGCTCACATCAGGTTCCATGAAGGGACCCCAATGAACTGGAGCTGCTACTGCCATCCCTTAACGATGTGTCCTTCCTACTTGAATCCTTTACTGTAACAGTTGGGAACACCTCCCAGGTATTGGCACTGGGTCCCAAGGCTATTTGGTGTATGGCTTTAATTCATGAATTACCTTTATCCCACTGTACTTGGTCTGGGTTATGGGTACAAACCAGAGAGCCATTTGTTCAAGATATATTTCTTGAGCACCTTTTATGTGCAAGGCACTATGCTAGGCATTGGGATATGGTGGTGAACAGACTAACACAGTCCCCAAGGTTCATTTCTTTCTGTTCTCCTAAATGGATCCTTAGCCCCAGAACAATTTATCAGCTTGCCATCTGGCACATTCCTGATTCTAGGTTTCTGCTCATTTTATATCATTCTCTTTGCTTTCTCCAGAATGGGAAGAAATTCAGAGGTAATTCCCATCTACAGAGTGGAGATAATAAATCAGAAAAAGAAATAATATACATAAAGTGCTTAACAGAATGCCTGGCACATAGTATTTATGATTACAATTGCCTCTCAACTAGTGGCATTTATTACATATGCCACTCATCTGATAGTTACTTAGGTCCTATGCTGTATCTTGCATTATTTAGTTTGCATGTGTTTGTATTCTTGCCCCCTCAATTAGATTATAAGTCCCTTGAAAGTAGGAGCCACATTTTCTCCTTTCTAACCCTGACACAGTAGGCCCTCAATAAAGATCTGTAGTATGATGGCTATCTGGCCCTTTATGCTAACCACCTCTCTTTTTGACTAGTATCTATAAGATTATAAGTTTATTTGTCAAAGAGTCTTAGTAGAAGGTCATGTGCATTTTAAGACATATTTGTCACATTTGTATGTAGTAAAAGAAAACAGGAAACTTTGACACAGCTTTTCTCAGATACAGTACTTGACTCAAAAATTTTAGATTTATTTTCTAAAGGCCAGTTTTGGAAAGAAATTGTTAAAACTCTGCTTTGTGGCTAACGTGGGACCAGTTCCAAAAGATATTCTACAGTGGAAAATGGAAGCTGTACCAAAAAGTGAACGGAGATGGATAAAGCGAGAATCCACCATAGACACAAACCTTGGCAGCAAGGTATCTGATGTTTATTTTTTTGAACTTGGTCCTTTTTGTTGTGCCTTCCGTAGTTCTTGGCTCCAGTGAGAAGCAATCTTTATGGGTGCTGAAACTTAACTCTAAATCTAACATCAGAGTTTCCAAAATGGACAATTAAAATCAGAATGAAAATAGCCAATCAAATCACATAACATCAGTTTAACATAGAAAATTATACTGGGTGTGAAAAAAAATTTCATGGCATTTTTCTGGAAGGAATTTATTTAAACTGAAAAGTAGCTACATTTCTTTATAGCTATAGGGCAGGCAAAAACTTGCAGTCTAGAATATAAGTTTTACTTCCTTGCTTGAATTTTGTTTAATGTGATGACAATATAACAAAGAAAAAAAATCAAAAGCCTTATTGATAATCCATATGTAGACACTACTCTGGCCATAGATGCCTTGCACAGTGTGTCTTTGTGTCAGACTGAAGGGGCTCCCTGCCCATAGGCTTTCTGGCAGGACAGGGACACTGTATGGCTTTAAGTGTTCCCTGATCGAATGTGGGAAAAGCAGCAGCCAGCCAAGTTCGGAACAGAGTTTTTATTGTGCTGCGGCCAGGAGGCAAGGGGGAGGGAGAGAGACAGGACTCAAACCACTGCTGCCCTGCTCTACTTTGTGGTGGACGTAAGTTAAAAAGGCTGAGAAAGACACCTTTGGGTAGATGGTGCTAAGGAAGCTCTGAGACGTTATGTAGTTCAAGTTCAGGACCTGCACCAAATGCAAATATGTGTGTATGTTTGTATTTTATTTATATTTATATTATTTAATTTATATTTATATTCAATAAATTTCCTAGCAGCAGCTAGTACAGCTGTAGAGCAACCAAAATAAAATGTATGAATATTTAAATCCCAGCTGAGTCTTGTCTGCTTTCAGCCCCTTGCCCTGAGTTGGAAAATCTGAATTGCCTAGTTTCTTTTTCTTTTCTTTTAAGAGTTGCACTTCTTTTTTTTTTTTTTCCTGCAGGGAAAGACTTGCCCTGGGCTAACATCTGTTGCCAACCTTCCTCTTTTTTTTTTCCCTCCCCAAAGCCCCAGTGCATGGTTGTATATCCCAGTTGTAAGTCGTTTTAGTTCTTCTGTGTGAACCTCTGCCACAGCATGGCAACTGACAGACAGGTGGTGTGGTTCCGCAACAGGGAAGCAAAACTGGGCCACTGAAGCAGTGAGTGCTGAACTTTAATCACTAGACTATCACGGCTGGCTGTGCCTAGTTTCTTTTTAACAGAAAGAGTATGCAGGGAAAAGGAATCTCTAGAAGCCAGAAATGGTTGGGCCACCACCATCACTTCAAATGAAAACCACAACAGGACATTTCTCTTTCTAAAGAATGATATCAACAAAAAAATTTTTAAAAACTCACCTGGAAAATATACTCTATTTTTTGAGTTCTTAGGAGTTATGCTTCCAGAATCTTCTTTCCTATTCCTGGATCTTTTCAACTCTGCTTGAATGACTGTCTCTAATTCCTAGATTCTTTTTCTCTTCTGAAGCCACTGCAACTGTGCTTCTGACCCTTCCCCTCCAATAAACCTGTTCTTTTCAGATCCAATGGTCCCTTCTCATTCCTTACTCAACTTTTCAGATGCGTTTAACCCAGGAGACCACTGCCTTTTAAAGATATGCTCTTTGCCTAGCTTCTATGGTGCCAGATTTGCTTGGTTTCCCTTTTTCCTCACTGGCTGTTCTTTCTTGGTCTCCTTTCTTGGCTTCTCTTCCTCTGCTTGACCCCTAAATATTGTAGTGTTACAGACTCTTTGCTTCTCTAGCTTTTTTTTTTTTCTCTGCAAGGGGAATCTCATCAAGTCTCATGACATTAAATACCATCTATATGTTGATGGTTCCAAATCTCTATCTTCAGCCTGAGCTTCTCCATTGAACTCCACACCCTACTCAGCATCTTCACCGGATGTCCAATAGGTATCTCAATCCTAACATAGAACTCTTGAGTAATCCCTGACAAACCTGTTCCTTCTCAACTCTTTGCTGTCTCTGCAAATTGTTTCACCATCTGCCCTGTACTTAAGGCAAAACCTATACATCATCTTTATTTCTTCCATTTCCCTAACTCCTACCCCCTCATTTAATCCATCAACATGTTATTTCAGTTCCCTCTTCATCTCCTTTGCTATTATTATAACCCCAGTTCCCAACACCTCTTGCTGGAACTATCAAATAGTTCCATAATTTGTCTTTCCACTTCCACTTTTGTCCCCCTTCAATTAACTATTGAAACATTAAACAGGGTGATCTTTTTAAAGCATAACATCAGATCATGTTACTTCACTATCTAAAATTCTCCAGTGGCTTTCCATGTAATCAGAGTAAATTCCAAACTCCTTATAATGGCCACCAAGATCCCTTATATAGTAAACATGGCCGGTGGCCTACCCAGACTGCCTTTCCCCCTTCCTCTTTCCGAACAGAATCTTGATTTTGTTCTGGTAGCCACTTCTCCCTTAAGCAGCTCATGTGTCTCAGAGGAAGCTGACCCAAGTCCAGCTGCACTAGTAGGTATAATTGGTTAGAGGGTATTCCCATCCTCTTCCAAAGTTCAAGAAAGAGGATGTGGCCCAAGGGAATCTTATGGGCGGATTCTAGAAAATTTAAGGAAAAAAAAATTTACAGGATGACATTGTTTCCTTGCTTCATCAATTTCACCCCAAGCCTGAAGACAAAACTGATACACATAAGAGGGCAAAGACAAAACTTTTGGGAGATGAATTTGGAGTCACTGGCTTTAGTCAATCCTAAAGCCTGCATCACCTCTAGTTTTATAAGTATATGAGTAAGTTTTCTTAGTACTTAAGTCAGTTTGAATTATGCTTCTTGTTACTTGCTCCTGAACCTGCTAATACATTTCAACAGTAGCCCCTGCTTTCTTTTTTTAACTTCTTGTGCCAATGTCGTCTTCTTGTTATGCCCAAGCCCTGAAACTTGCCAAGCTCATCTAGCCTCAGCTCTTTTTATATTCCTAGCACCCAAATGATCTTTGTGTGATTGGCTTCGGCCTCAGCTCAAATGGTGTCTTCCTAGGAACACTTTCTCTGACCAAATCTAAAAGAGACATCTCCAGTCACTTGTAGGACATCACCATGTTTTATTTTCTTCATAGCCCTTATTTATCCTTGTTTTGAGTTTTTTTATTTGTTTATTTATATTCTTGTCTATTTTCCTATCATCTCCGCACTAGAATATATGGCCAGAGAAAGCAAGAATCTACTTTTTCTGGCACAAAGTAGGCATTCAATAAATATTTGTTGAATGGATAAATGCATGAATGAAGCCCTTGGTCCTGTAACAAGGCTTTCTGTTTGTTACCCCATCTACAACAGATTTAAAGTCTGTAGAATATGTATGCTAAAGATGTGCCTGTAAATATTTTCCTGGGAATCCTATGACAATTCCTTAAAATTAGAAACAAATAAATGGTTGCTAATTTGCTTAGCTGGGCATAAAAGACTGTTAAAGCAGGAAGAAACTTTCACTGAAAATAGTTGGTAATCTAAAGAGTAGCTAATATCTTTTCCCTATCCCCAGCATCATCACTGTTTTCTTGGAGGCTCAGACTTAAAATTTTCGACTTGTCTATGATTCCTCCTTTTCCTACTAATTGTCAGAACACGTAATTGGTTCTTTCTTCCCTTTATGCATTCCTTAGGCTCCTCCTTTCCTCTCTTTCCCACTTAACACTTCCCTAATGAGGTCTCATTTCTTCACCCATGCTTTACTCCAAAGCCTCCTGTTATCTCCGCCCTGAGCAGGGATTCCAGTCCATTCTTTGTACTCCTGATGGCTTTCTTCCTAAAATACCATTTTCATTCTGCCACGCCCCTGCTTCTGGACTCAAATGGCACCCTCTCACTTGCTGGATTAAGTCCAAATTCTTTAGCCCAAAATTCAGAGTGTTTCTTCAGAAGTCATTGCTTTACTCTTCCAACTTCTTTCCCACAACTTGTTAATGCAAACATATGCTTCAGACAAGAGAACATCCTTATGCTTGTCAGGGCTGTGTCCTGTTTTCTGTCTTCTTAACCTTTTCTCTTTATCTTCTTCTGTGGAAAGATTCTATCCTTCCCTCCCTAAGCAAAATCTCTATCTCCCTGGAGAACACCCCCCCCCCCCCTTCATAAAACCTTCCCTGATAATTGGCTCTATTCTGACAATTTCTGACATTTCACCCCTCCCCTTGAACTAGACACTAAAGTTCTCCATCAGTGATTTTTCTTGAAAAGATTGCTGAGGAGGAACATGGAATGCAAACCATTTGTATATAGCTACTATCATTAGCACCATCTCTCCACACAAGAAAATGTGACCCAAGTATATGCTATAGACTAGAGGCATAACAGTATTAGAGGACAAAGAGACTTCCAAAAAAGTTCCCAAAGTCACATTGGACTGTTTGTAATACTTATTTCCAATAATTAGAATCTATCCAAAGCTTCTAGGAAATAATTTACATTGTTTTCCCTCCTTGGACACTTTCTTACAGTAGAATGGCACAAATAGGTATATTTTAGAAAGATTAAAATTTATAGTCACAAAATTTTCTCTAATTAAAATCTACTATGTACATGTTTATTTTTTCAAACTTCTACTTCTGGAGTACAGTTTTAGCAGGTAATCTCCTCTGTTTTTTGAGCTTAACCACAATATCTATTTATTATTCATAACCAGTGGCATGTATAAAGGTAAGTGGATGATATGTCCATATTGTCTGAAAATGTTTTTCCTTAACCCATTTCTTGATAATGAGAAATATTTGAAATGATAAACTGATTATACCTAATCATTTCAGTCAACACATTTATAACGAGCATTGCTTAAATGCCTAGCTCTTTGCTAGGTTCTGTAGGCTAAGGAAAAGTAGTTGAAGACATGGTTCCTGGGCTTAGAAGTTACAGTCCAATCAAGGAGCAAAACAAACATACCAGATGCTACCAGAAACTCCTAAGAACTTGTTGATGCACAAGGAATTCAGGAAGAGGGAGAGCAGCACAAGGAGGAGCAGCCTGGTAACTATTTTTTTTCTGAGGAAGATTAGCCCTGAGCTAACTGCTGCCAATCCTCCTCTTTTTGCTGAGGAAGACTGGCCCTGAGCTAACATCCATGCCCATCTTCCTCTACTTTATATGTGGGATGCCTACCACAGCATGGCTTGATAAGCGGTGTCATGGCCGCACCCGGGATCCGAACCGGCGAACCCTGCGCTGCTGAAGCAGAACAGGGGCACTCAACCACTGCGCCACCTGGCTGGCCCCCAGCTTGGTAACTTTTAATGGAAGTGATGGGACTGGAATGGATTTTGAGGGCTCGTAGAATGGAGGATGCAGATAGAAGGGCAGGGGAGGGAAATAACACGCTACAGAGCAATGATGAAAGGGCAAGACTGGCTTTCAGGAGCATTACTAGGGACAGGTATGGCCATGGTGGGGGGTGTGGCTGGGAGGAGACGGAGGAAAAGTTGGATATTTAGTATGGAGCCAGATGGCTTCAAAACACAGACTTGAAGGCTTTGGTAATGAGAACCACTAAGATTTTTGAGCTAGAGCGGGGTAGGACAAAAGGGCTGTTTTAGGAAGTTGAGCTCTGTTCAGTTGCATGCCTGAGGGACTGAGGAATCCAGGGGGCCCATGCAATGGCCCAGGAATGACCCCTGAGAGTACTGAAACCATATCCATTATGTTCTATTGTTCCTGCTTGTTCAGAAGACCTTGACAAAATAAGGCTTTCTCCACATGACTTGCCTTCTGTGTGAAAGTTTCCTTTCCACGTCTCCTGCCAAGTCTTCTAAGGACCAACCCCCTCACTTCCCTCCTTCAGTGGATGGATGGTGACCTCCTCTTCAGTACCTCACTTACCTACATGACCTCATAAGTGCGAAAACAGGTAACTGAACAGAAACCTATGTCAGCTGAAATTTCAAACGCAAAAGGGTCCAAAAATTAACACAAACCTTTGTTTCAAAAAGTTTTAATTTGTTGAGGAGTAAAAATAAAATATTTAAATGTCTATTAAACGTTCCCACCTCCCTGCAAAGTAGGCTATGTCAAATTCCCCTTTCCTCTTGAGCTGGGCCTCCTTTAATGCCATGTCGGAAATGTTCTAGAAAATTTCAGACAATTTTGCTTAATAGAATAATCTCATTCTCATAGCAAAGACAGTCTGTTCATTCTAAAGTAGGCCTGCTCTGGCAGAAGAGACAGGAGATGGCCCAAGAGGCAGCTTATATTCGCTCTCTGTTTGCAGAAACTACTGATCAAATAGCCTCTGGCAAAAAGTTTAAAAATTAAAAAAAAATATTTGATTTAAATTATAGTATTTCAGAGGACATCTGTGCAAAGACCTGAAAATTTATCAGGCACTAATGATAGCAGAATAAACAATTGTTTCTACTTATTCATTAATCAACAAATAACTGATAATTTACTACACCTACCATATGACTGACATGACTCCAACACTAAGGATATGGCACTGAGTTACCCCTGCCCTCATAAAGGTTACATTCTATTGCTTCTCTATCACAACAGTATCTATCTAGTTAAAGATGCCCAAGACAATGTCTGTCTTATGACTTTTTAAAAGTAATCCAATATCTTTAATTAGCAGAGAAATGAGATGATAATGATGATAGGAAAACTGGGGAATGAATTTGGAAAATAACCAAATCTTAAACAGTTAAATCTCTTTTACCTATACAACTCAGAAATCAACCAATACAGCTATAAATTGGATGTAAAAACAGTTTCTAGGGAATATGCAATGTATTAACGTAAGCAAATGTTAGAAGTGACAGCATTATGTACCGAATGCATGTTAATAACAATTAAAGGTTCAGTTTACATGGTGGGTTATTTATGCCTCTTCTGCTCATTTCTCAGTTACCAGTTGCATATCAGAGTATATGCACAAAAATATTCTTATTTTCTGTTTAGCAGTTTTTGCTGTAAAGTTTAAAAAACCTTAAGGGCATTTTCCTATAAACTGCCCAGGTGTAGATTTCATGTGAAGCAGGTATGAATTTTTTGCAAAGTCATCAGAGTATAAAGAATACCACACTATTGTACTTCTCTGAAGTTGATTAAAGTCTGACTCTGAGCCCCGCCAACTCTTACCAAGTTGGTGGGATATTCAATTTCAGCTATTTTCGAGGGAAACAGCTCTATTTCCCATTCCTCAGTCAGCTCAAGAGAGAGTCTTTGGAGATATTACACAAAAATAAACATTTACCAAAAACATATCCATAGTCTTTCTCTTTCTTCTCCTTGGGTCCCAACTCTCCTAAACTCCAAAGATGCTCACCTCTCTCCCCAATATTTGTAAACAAATCTACAAAGAGAAGTCCTGTTCTAGACCTGCAAACCCCTGGAACCAAGAGAAGAAGAAGACTTGGATGCCTTTGGAATGAGAGCTGGAACAAAACACAATTAATGCATCAATAAATGCTCCTGCCACATTTGAAATGTTAAGTGGCTAGTTGCTCACCTTCCATTCTTACTAAATGACACAGAAGTGTTGAAAGGTAGCATTTTGTCATCATTATTTCCTTGGAATTGTAACCTAGAACAGAGTAGTAATTTGTGTTCCATGCAAAAAACATTCTCTATGTCCTATTGAGCTTGCTACTCAAAGTAGTGTGGTCTGTGGGCCAGCAGCATCGGTATCACCTGGGGGCTGGTTAGAAATACAGAACGTCAGGCCCCACCCCAGATCTTCAGAATAAGAATTTGTATTTTAACAAGTTCTCCTCAGGTGACCTTAAAGTTTGAGAAGCACTGATTTAGGTGGTTTTTCCTCCCTTTTTCCTTTTCTACTTCTCAAACACAAGGTATAATCCCCGCACATCTTATGGACCTCCCCTAAAACCTTCCAGATGAGTAACGAAAACTAAGCTTTAAAAAGGGACTTCTTCCTGTTCTGCAGCAATTGGATGAAAACTGTGTCACAGCATCTGAGATTAGATAATCAATAGAATTCCAATGGGAAGAAAGTTCATATTTTTCTTCTGGAGGGAGTAAGGCAAGTTATGCTCTGGTTCTATGTTTGTGCTGCTAATTTTACTAAATTGTGTATAGAGGGACTCCTTAGCTGGGATCACTAAGCTGTAATTTGAGAAATGAAAGACCAGCATTTGGTTCAGGTCCCAAACACAGATTACTGACTGCTTACTACAGACAGAGAGAAAAACCTCCTTTGAGCCAGGGTACAAGTAGTTTTGAAAAGTCATTAGACTTGCAAAAATTCTATTTGGCCTATGAAATTTACTCTTGGGTCAATCATTTACACTTTGCAATGCCAGTTTATTTCCCAAGTAGAGATATCCCTTCTCCTCATAATCCAATCATCAGAAATATTTTCCTGTTGTATAAAGTAGAGGAAGATGAGCATGGATGTTAGCTCAGGGCCAGACTTCCTCAGCAAAAAAAAAAGAGGAGGATTAGCAGCAGTTAGCTCAGGGCTAATCTTCCTCAAAAAAAAAAAAAAAGAAATATTTGCCTGTTACAGATACCTACTTCCTCCCCACTCTTTACCCCCAGTGGAGACTAATTAAAGAAGAAAAATGGGAAAATAGATTAACATTTGTTTTTAATCATTTCCAAATTTCATGGCATTTAGGGACATCAATTGCTCATTCATGCATTCATTTCCATTTTTGTCTACTTTTCAAGTAGCTGTTTTTAAGGTAATTTTGTCTTTAAGATAATATCAAAAATCAAATACTTGAAATCATTTACAAGTGGTATTTCCTACTTTTGAAATGATGCTCTACAAATTACATTGCTTTCCACAGTGGTGCCTGGTATACAGTGCTACCAAGAAATATTTGCTGTGTTCATGTCTTAAAAACATTTACCAAGTGGCTATTATGTGTCCAATTAGTTATTAAACATAGCTTAAGCAATATAAGAGATAAGTCTTGTGGGAAGTAAAAGTATACGAGCAATCCCCATGCTCAACTAGACTACAGCTTACTTGGAGAAGCCAGACAGAAACACACACGCAGTGAAACACAGCCAGGATGAGTCAGAATGAACAAAACATTTCTAGACGGCCTTCCCAAAACATTGCCTGATGAGTTACTAACTAGGTCAGTGATGTGGTCAAGATCACTGAAAGCTGGAACAGCCTGGGAAGCCTACATCGATAAAGTAGGACTTGAGTGTACCCTGGAGGATGGCTAGGTAGGAGTTAGAGGAAGAGAAACGCCAAGAGGGTGCAGTCATAAGTAATGTTATACACTTACTTTGACTCTGAAACGGCTCTATCTGAAATAACTATAAAAGAGAACAATTTCTCCTCTGGAAGAGCAATTTGGAAATGAAGCCCTGCATTTTGTGAGTAAATGAGGCTTGATTTGCAGAATGTCTAGATCTCAGTTTTACACAAATAATAGGGGAGACTTAAGGAGCTCCACGGCATCCTGGGAAGGCTGAGAATTTCTGACCAGGGGCCGTCACAGACAACAATGTTCGTGAGGCTCAGGACCCTGGAGTCAGATGGAAATCTCCCCTGGAAGGTGCAGTTCTCACTCTGAGAGCAAGTGCAGTTCTAATTTAACCCAGGAAGGATAAACAGCTTCCTAAATCTTCATCCAATCAAATGTCTTGAGCTGAAGTTACCTTCAACAGCCAAAAGTTTTAAATATTATTAAAAATCTAAAACAAATAAATAACAAAAATAACACTACCCAGTAAGTTAACATCAGAAAAATATTTGAGCAATAATTATACAACCTCAGAGATGCCCTGGTCCAGAAACCCAGAACCCAGTAGTTAGCAAATGCAATCCTCAGTAAAGTCTTTCCATTCTTCCCGTTACTATTCCTCATCAGCTGACACTGCCTGATGGAATCGCCGTCTGACACTGCCCTGTTAAGTCAAAGTCATTATAAATTCTTGGTCTTTAGCCAAGGAGTGTTTTTAAAATTTTTTAAAATCAAAATACCAGAAAAGAGTTTTATCTTTATTTATGGGGCTGTGTCTTGTGAAAGAACCAAAGAACAGTTACGAAGAGTTTCCAATATTAATCCTCCATGTGTGGCAAATCACCTATCATTGTGAAAATTATTAATGTTATGACAAAATTAAATTGCTTTCCTAGCAGGCTTACTGGCAGAACATTTCTGAGAAATATTATGCCTGTAACTTTAGGTCAAATCAATGACATAGCTCATCTTCCCAGAGACTTAAGTAGAATGCCTATTTTTTTGAGTTTCTGTAAATCATAACACCATGGAAAGGCCACACTGATGTCTTTGCTCCAGACCAAAAACAAGAAAAAAAAAAAGATGTAACTAATAAGGCACAGACAGGGTGAGTAACTCATCCCAAATCACAAGGTGGTAAGTAATGGAACTGGAATTTTAAGCCAGGCAGAGGCTCTAGAGCTCACACGCTTCAACTCTACAGTTTTGTTGGGATTTCTTTAAGAGTTTCTGTCTATAGATCAGAATCAGACAGCAGGAAATGAAAGCAACAAACAAAACAAAATAAAATCATTGAAAGCTAGAGTTGGAGTGGATCTAATTGTTAAATGGGCCATAATTTCGATGAAATAACTGAGTCCCAGAGTGGTTAAGGGACTGATCAAAACCACACAAGTAGTTAGTTGGATTGAAAGTATAATCCAGGTCTCCAGCCTTGTCTGTAAGGGCTACTGTGCCATGTTCTCTTCCTCCTTCTTCTTTTCTTCCCTGACTCCTTATTTATCATTCCTCTGCCATGTTATTTCTCTGTTCCAAGCAAGGCTCAGGGCATGAAGACATTTCAAATCATAAAGACAGAAGTATTAGTCATAAATTAAATAATACTATAGAATTAAACTGGTGTACACTTTATATATTCCTTTTGATGGCTTTCTCTCTATTTAAAAGGTATCAATTACAGATTCTTTCTAAGATAGATAACATTTTAATGAGAAGTAAAAATGCAAGAACAGATACAAATATACGTACGTATTGATCTAACTGGTTAAATGAGATTTTTTCACTGTTCTGGAAGATACAGCCTTCATCTAGGCACTACAAATTGCATGTGTGTGGGGGAAGGATAGAGATTGAGAGGATGGGAGCTAGTGATGGAACAGGGACAGGAATGAACTTCAAAGTTGTTCAAAAAATAGTGGCAACAAGTACCTCTCGCTTAGCAGATGAACAAAGTGGTAAATTGGGTGGAATTTCTAGTATTTACTATAGAATAGAGATTTCTAAATATAGGGTCAAATTTTAAAATACTTAAAAAACCCAGCAGATATTAAAAGGCATTCAGAGTTTAGAGTCAAGAAAAAAAAGTTAATTTGATGTTGATTCATTTCTGGTCCTAAATGGATGATGTCCTAAACACTTGTTTCTGGGAACTATTTAGGTTACAAAAACCAGTACACAAGTTGGGTAAGTAACATTCACTTTGTTCTTTTAAAATAATGTATATGGCCTCCCGAGTTCTGGGTTGAGGCTGGCATGCATCTTTCCAAGTTTTCTACTGTAAGCAATCTTTGAGGTAGTAAAATTAGATATAATGACAATGAATTTAGGATGAGGAACATTCCCATAGTGGAGTTTCAAGGCACTACAATGTGAAAATTGGAGTTCTTGCCTTAATGAAACTCTGCCTACAGTTGGAGTTTCCTGTAGGAAAAGAAAATGACATCATTAAAATATTCCTCATACAGGGGAAAGGTCTATATTAAATAAAAGCATTTCCCCCAATAAACTTTCAAATGAAGATTTGAGATGGTGGTCTATCGAAAATGCATGATGTTGGGGCTGACCTGGTGGCACAGTGGTTAAGTCTGCACGCCCTGTTTCAGCGGCCTGGAGTTGGCGAGTTTGGATCCCAGGCGTGGACCTACACATTGCTCCTCAAGCTATGCTGTGGCAGTGTCATGCATACAAAATAGAAGAAGATTGGCACAGATGTTAGCTCAGCGACAATCTTCCTTACCAAAAACACCAAAAAAACAAAAAAAAATCATGTTCCTTCTCATTGTGTGCATCCTTTATTTCTGAGAAGATAGAAGAGAAAAAATTATAACAACTGTAAAAATCTACATTTACATTGCCATGGACTGATCTATAAGTCAGGAGGCTACTCATCTGTAAGATGAGGTTGTGTCTGAACACACTTAGTAGTTTCCTATACTAAAACAACCTGTTAAAGTTCTAGCAGCCAGTGGTAACTACCTACTGAAGAGCTGTTTCAAACTAGTAACTGATTTACTATGTCATCAAGTTTTCTTCCTTTCTTATTGTTGATGTACATAATAATAGATTTTCAAATAAATGATAAATTTACAAATCCTGTCCCGAAGGAATCTACCATGCAGTTCCTCAACAGAAATGATCTCGTCTGCCATAGATTTGCTCCTGGTTGAAGTTCGCAACCCTCTGGTATGCAAATAGTATTTTTCAACTATTACGTGAAGTCTCCATTTCTTTCTATAATTCAGACAAATGTCAGAAAGGACAAACTTGCAGAGAGTGGCACACTGTTCATTCATTCAACAAGAGCTTGATGGGTGCAACCAGAGACACCACACTAGATACAGAGACAAAGATAAATCAGATATGATTTATCAATACTTCAAAAAGCTTATAGTCTGATAGGGAAGATGAGACAAACACAAAACTATAGTATAACCTACAACATTTTGTGTATATATGTATGTTATGTATGTAAGATGTACACAACAAAGGGCTAAAATGGTTGAAATCTGATGAAGAGAGTAAGGAAAGACTTTACGAAGACCACGGCAATATCTCGAAGATGATGGGATTTGAACACGCAGACACTAAGATCTTTATGTAACAATATAAAGTGGTAATTAACGTTGGAATGTGGGTTGGGACTAGACTGTGGGAGACTGCACTCCAAGCTAAGAAAATTTGGACTTTATTATTCAGATTCAAAATTCATATTTTTCCAAGCATAAATTTAGATATATTATGTACTCACGGGCCTGTGGGACTATCTGAAAAAGGACTGTTCGGGAAAACCTGGAGTATAAGATCACATATGTAAAGACAAGGAGAAAGCACAGAAAATTTTTTGAGAGAAAAAATGAGATGGTAGTTGGGATACTGAAAATGAATCTAATAGTTAATGAAGGGCCTTCATCAATGTATTTCTTCATCTGAAACATAAGACATCTGCCAATTTTGCCTGCACAACCCATTGCTCCCGAAAGGTTTCAGTGGCAGCTGTGGTGGGCATAAAAATGCATCTCTTAGATCTCCTACAGCAGAAAGCAAAATTGGCTTATGCCCTCAGCTGCTGTGCTCTAAAACCCACCCAGCCAATGACTTAGCATGACAAGGACACCAAGGCAGGCCCTTTACTAGGAGTTGGGGGATTCCTCTGTCAGGTGACTTTGGCTTGAAGACTCCTTGTTGGCTTTGCCAAAACTTTCTTAGCATTGTACTGCTAAGACCTTTCCCCTCTCCCTCTTTCCTTTCTTTCTTCCTCCTGTCTCCTTCTCTCCCCTTTTTTTCATTCCTTCCTTCATTTCTTTTCTTTTTCACAAGGCTCAGACCTGCACTGTCATCTGACAGCTCACCCAGTCTCCTCTAGTTCCTTCCCCATTTTTCTTCACAGGCATTGCCTCTAATAAATCTCTTGCATATCTCATCTCCAGGTAAATCTCTTGCAGGTCTGTATCTCAGAAAACCCAGACTAACATAGCAGCCAAACCTTGCATTCCCAGAATCACAACAGCTTGAGAAAAAGAAATGATTTCACCTGGCCAGCCACTAGCAAGCTGCTAAAGAGACCCCAAAATACTGTATCATGACCTTATGAGCCACTTAGCTTTGTTTCTTCTCCTAAGAGTGAAGTGCGTGCACTGAGTAAAGAGGCTGGCAAGCTTTGAAATAAAAAGAGTCTCAAGGACTTAGAGGGGTTCAGACTCAGATTAGGTTCATTGCCAATGCTGTGCCTGCCAAGGAGGATTCAGAGACTGGAAGAACATGGCTAATCTCGGCATCCAGGGCTTTCTCTCTTACTTTTCATTTTCCCCTTTAACATGTTATCCTCATATTTCTTCTATCCTCTTGTGATTTCTGTCTGGTCTTCTTCCTTTAGAAATTTCCTTTTCCGCCCTTTGACACATGAATGAAAAAGGAAAACCCTATCATACACTTATAAAATTCCGCTTCCTGCCAATCAAGGGCCTTCCTGAGAGCCTTGGCACTCGAGTGCATTTCATGCCTCCTGATTTACTATTTAAAGCCATGTTTGCATTTTAGTGACAGTCACTAAGGCCACTTCATCTCCCAATGTTTTCCTCAGTCACTGGACCATTATTTTTCCTTCTTGAGACCCATACCAAATGAACAGATATCACAGATGTTAAAGTTGATTTTGAACTATAGAAAAGGATGCTGAGATTTCAATGATAGCTGAAAAAGACTAATCTTGAGAAAGCAAAAGATGACTGTTCATAACAGAGCAGAAACGACTCTGGCGAATGTTGTATCCTGTTACCTTACTAATTTATTTCCTTCTTTGACTCTGTGATCTAGAACCTGTTGTGTCTATGAAATCAATCAGGACACTTTGTTCTTTACCTTAGATTCTTCTAAGAAGTTCCTGTGGACAGATACCATTGGTTGGCTACCCACAGCCAGGAACCAAAGTGCCCCACTCATGGCTATATTGGGATAAGTATCCCATTCACCTGTGCCAGATGCTCAGCCTTTCAACCTCCTTTGCAACTAGAGGTGGCAGGTGACAGAGTTCTGACTAACGAGACTTGAGTGGAAGTTGGCTGAGGACTTCCGGAAAACCTTTAGATGCCTCACAAAACAAACAGGTGCAAGAGAATAGCTTGCTGACACCACTCCCTCTTCTATCTTCATGCTTTGAACATGTTTGTGATAGCTACAGTTTTAGCTACCACTGGTCATCATGCAGTGACAGTTACAAAGCCAAAAAGCTGACATAGTAGGGGTGGAGCAGAAATCCAGGAAAAGCCTGAGATCTTGATGAATCCTTAAGCTACCTAACCAAACCTGAGACTACTTACTTCTAAGTCATATATATTTATTTTTAAGTAAGCAGTAAATGTCCATATGGCTTGAACTACTATCGATGGGATATTTTGTTACTTGCACCAAAGGGAATTTAAAGCCCCTTCTCTGCCTTTCTGTGTCAATGGCAGAGACTGTGTTCCACCATGACAGCTCTGGTCATGTGGCTCCTTTAGCACTGCTCAGAGCCTCACCTGGGATCTAGAATGCTGTGTCCTCCTCTCACCCTTTCAGGCATGCAGGTAGTAAAGGCTCTCAGCTATTGCTACCTCTGGGTCCTTCACCATCCTTGGTTGATTCCTTTAACCCTATGGATGCTTTTGTAAAAAGACACATCATTCTATTCCTGTCAAACTCTTTGCATATGCTATCTCTTTCTTCCCTGGACCAAGACTGATAAAATGGATTTCTACACACATTGCATTCTATTTTTCTGATTCCACAATACTGATTGAGAGTTTTCAAAAATAAGCAACTTAAACGCTGCCAGAAAAAGTAGGGTAGGATGAAGTTCTAGGTATGTAGATTTTAACAGAAACAAACACACCTTTTATTTTTTACACTGGGTAGTAGAAGTGAAGATAGAATTTGAGTTTCAGAAACATAAGAAAAAATGTAGAATATGTAGTACCATGACCCATTTCATCACAATCTCACGTTCTTTACATAGTGCAACTTATCTCTGAAATTCATCTTCTTGGTTAGTTTAACTTGAGGGTTCACAAAATAAGGACAGACTGTTTTGTTCTTGCAGGACTATATGTACTATTAACCAGTGCCTTTCAATCTTCTTTGACAACAATCTACAAAAAGAA
This sequence comes from Equus quagga, assembly GCF_021613505.1. NCBI lineage: Eukaryota > Metazoa > Chordata > Mammalia > Perissodactyla > Equidae > Equus > Equus quagga. The sequence continues at coordinate 87,454,195 of NC_060275.1, forward strand.
ATATATTTTACATTTGACCCATATGTATATCACTTTTGTCTCTGTCACTAAACAATACTGACCATTACTATGAATGGTATGATCTTCCACACTAAAGAGTACAATACATGTCTTACTCTTCTGTTCTACACTATTTAATTTAAAAAATGCTAGTTGAACCTTATTAAATTGCATGGCAGTCTGATGGTTTCTAGTTGGAGTGTAGAAAAAATTGCTGAATACACTTAATTTTTTAGTGAAAAGAATCTAAATTCATGACACAAAAGTGTGATCTAGTGGAGAGGGTAACAAAAATACTAACTAGAATTTGTGCTTTTTATTAGTTTTATTTTTTTTCACATTTATTAATATCATTTAATAGCCAAAAGAACCCAGTAAGAGAGATAAGGCTCTCATTTCCATTCCTAGATGAGAAAACCAGGGCTCACAGAGATTAAAGGATTTGCTCATATTCTCACTGCCAAACAGCACAGAGATTTCCATCTTCTGACGCTGAACCCTTAACTCTTTTGATACTTCTGGGTTATCGGTAGGTAATCAGAATCAGCCCAAATTGTAATCGAGACTGTCAATAACTGCAGTTGTAAAACAATAAAAATATTTGCCTCTCTCATTTTGCCAGGAAATCTTGCAAGCAGATTGAGGTGGTGGATGTTTCCAATACTCAGGAGTCTTAGAAGAAAGTTAGTAAGTTCTTAATATCACACTTCTGCTATTTCCACATTTATACATGCTCTGTACTTCTATTATGGTGACCATCGTGGCGTGGGCCTCTTTGTTTTGTCTCTCCAAACCCAAGCCCTTCTACGAAACTCAAATTAAGCTCCTTCTCTTCCATACAGACTTCCTGAACAACTCCTATCTACCCTGCCCCCTTCTCGGTCTTCTGAATTCTACCATCATATACATACTATCACAACACCTAGCAACTGCTTATGGTGCCTCGTTATTTTGCTTTTGTTTTATGTGTCAGTCTTTTCTTCCTGATGAGACTGTAAGCTCTCTCAGAGTAAGGATGACAAAGGCTCTTATGGCTGTATCTTTCCCAGCCTTAATGTGTTTCAGAAATTGGTTAACTGTTAATAAATGCCAGATGTATTTTTATACTTTGTTTGTTCTCTTCCCTTTTTCTTTTTATAGTTTTCAAATTTTCAGACCAGAGACAGAAGATTTTTGAGCTATAAATCCTATTAAAAACAACTCTTGACACACAATAAATTTCCGTTAAGTATTTATAAGATGAATAAAATGCTGAATGAAAGTTAGGAAAGATAAGAACTAGCACAACCAAAATAGTGGCAGGTTCTTTAGTATTTGACATCCAAGGGGAATTACATTATGGATCTTAAATATAATACAAAATTGTAATAAATCAGATTAGATCTTAGCAATTAATGACATTAATACTGTCAGAGATGAGAGAAGGGAGGAGAATAGTAGGAAAATTCCATTTGCACTAATGCTTTAATGAGATTTTGAAAAATGACAAAGCTATAATGTGTTCGGGACTGTAATTTCTTATTTGGGACAATTATTTCAGGAATAGTTATAAAAATATACCTATTATTGGGTCAAGTTCCCTAAAATCCCTTTTACAATAAAGTGAGATTTTTTTTCAAATGCCTGGGGCAACAATCCTCATGAATAGATTAAAATGAAATAAATAAGTGAAAGTAAAAAGTCGCACCAGCAGTTATACAAACCACAGTTGTAGACATCTGATTATTCATTGTGTGGTTAACACAGTAGAGTGATAGCTTTGGAGGAGAAGAAAGAGAAGACATCAAAAGAAAGAAGACTCTGGTCCATCTCAAAAACATTCTTTTCTGAAGTTGCAATAAGATATACGTTGATTCAGATTTCTAGACACAGAATAGTAATTGTTTGGCCATCTAATACTATGTGAAGACAAAAACAATTTCTGTAATGACTGAACGATAAGTCAGTAAATGGGGTAGAGAGTATCACGACATCGTACTACTCTCTTTAGGCCCAGAAGTTGCTTGATTCTGAATCAGTCCAAAATGTTTAGGCACAGTCTTAGGTAATCTGTAGAACAGGGTCACACCCCTTGCCTAGAGGCAGAGTTGATAGTCATCTGTTATTATTGGTATCATTGATGGTCACATGGCCACTGTGATGTGCTGCCCAGACCTCCTTCAATGAAGAACTTTTTGCTCCAGATGCTGGAGGTGCTCTAGCTCAAGAGCTTTCAGTTCTCAGCCCCTTCAAGGGACGGCCCCAGCAGCAGAGTGCTGCCTCATCCAAGGGCAAGACCTTTCCCACATTCAATGAGTGATCCATGTTGGGGTAGAATGGCCTGGCCATCTTGGTCCCGTGGGAAACAATCATGAAGGACCATGCCAGCTCCACAGCTCCTCATGGGGTCAGTTGAGGCTGTCGCTGGGCCTATTTTGCAGCTTAACTTCTCCCTCTACCCACTCCTGCTTCCCTTCTCTCTCCTCCCACAGGTATTAATCCCAAGGGTACTTCTTGACAAAGATTGTGTATGCTAACCTCTATCTCAGAGTCAGCTTTCTGGAGAACCCCACCTGTGACACAGGTTTTTATCATATTGAAAATACCCATGCTAGTTGTTAAAAGGTACTGACTCAAGCCCCTGAGGGACCGACTCCCCAAACTGCCTCCTCAGTCCTCTTCCTGGGACTTTCTGGACCTTTCCATGATCAAGGAACTAAAGGGGTAATGTCTGGGCCAGCAGAGTCATGTACCAGACTGTCCTAGTACTCAGGCCTGGTTCCCTCTGACTGGTCAGTCCCTGTGTGGTACTTGTTATTCAATCTTTTAAATATGACCTCAGCCTATTGAAGTCAAGCGGGTAGCAAAAATGTCCAAGGCAGTGTGGAAGGGGGATGGTGGAAAAATAGAGAATGCCTGCCCCATCTGAAAGGGGCAGTGATTACTTAGTTCCAGCCAACTGTTTTAAGAATGCAGGCCCAGGCTTGTCCAATTAGTCTAAGAAAAGCCAGGAATAAGAATTTTTTTTGTTGTTAAATCCTTTAAATTTTAAATGATAACAGCCAATTTGACTTTATAAAACTGCTGCCTGGGCTAAACAAAACATGCCATGAGCTAGATCTGGCCCATGGACATCAGTTTGTGAGCTCTGTGATAAGATCTCTCTGATGCACAGGGCCCTAGGAGGCCAATTCCAGTAGAATATTTGGTAGCTGGATGGTTTTTCTAAGTTCTGCCTGATCTGACATCTGTGGAAATGTGGAAACACCTGCAATTTATACACCAATTCAGAAGACCAGGCTGGAGTCACAGAGTTTAACCTAAAACCCATCTCAGATAGCCACTTCTTCCAATGAGGTATGTGACATTGACCAAGTTGACATGAAAGCTATTTATCTCTTACAAAATAGTTTTGACCACTGCCCATGGAAGTGGTCATATAGAGAATTCAGTAACTTTATACTTTCTTTTCAACCTGCAAAACTGAAAAAAACCAAAGCTTTGGAACAGTCCCCAATAATTTGATTTTAATGAAGTAGACCTCTCCTGAGACACTCCTGCCTACAGATGCTTTTCATATTTTACATTCATATCTGCACACTCCATTGACATACCTACTCTTAAGTTTCTCCTTTTAAGATGTTCTCAAGTAACTTTAAAAACAGAGGTTTTAAGAGGCTTTGGCTATGGGTATTTTTCCAAATTCTCAATCTGGATTTATAGAAATATAAATCTTGAAGACAAGAGGACAAAGAAAATTCTAGAACTATAGGCAGAAGGAGGGTCTGGTCAATGCAAGACGCAAGCATAAAGAGAGTTCTGGTGGCTCATGGCCATTTATGTGCATTGAATTGTCTTCAAAACTGAAGGGCAGTGGACAGTTACTTAAATGATGAAAGATTAATTCTCTTGACTAAAGGTATATTGCTTTTCTAATTTACCTTTTGGAAAGGAGTAGAGTAACTTTAAATACAAAGACTACTGTTTGGCAGTGAGCAAACATTCCCTTTAAGAACAGGTTAGGGCCAAGCCCTGAAAGGCCCCAGTGTTGAAATAGGAGGCAAGCAGAAAGCCTCAAGCAGTATCCAGCAGCCTGTGCACTGACTTGGGAAATTTCACTCCTAATCCCCAGGTAATGGAGTGGCGCCCAGGAGTGTTTTACAAATTCTTTCAAAAACACAAACCTGATTCTTTCAGTCCCCTGCTTATTCCAAGGTCTTTCTATTACAGAAAGGAAAAATCTCGAAACTCCTTAGCATGGCATACAATGCCTTCAATAACCTGGCCAAGAATCTCCTCTTCCACTCTTACATCTGCTTGCTTTCTGGGCTAGGAAGCTCTGTGGGGCCTCTTTTATAGGGGCACTAATCCTAGTCACAAGGGCTCTGCCCTCATGACCTAATCACCTCCCAAAGCCCAGCTCTTAATACCATCACCTTGGGGACTGGGACTTCAACATATGAATTTTGAGAGCACACAAACATTCAGACCACAGTGGCCCATTACCCAGGTACCCAAGGAGTTCCTGGACAATACTGAAACACTGTGCTCCTTCACATTTCTAGACTTTGTCTACCTTGCTTCTTCTGCCAGGAATGCCCACTCTCTCATCTTTCCCTCCCACTTCAATGATCAGTCTTTGCTAGTTGACATTAAAGACCCAATTCAAGTACTTCTTACTTTCTCCACTTTTCTTTGACCCATTTCAGAGCTATAATTATTTCTCCTTCATTCGTGCATATTCATTATCTTACACCTGACTCCGTCCAAGGAAAATGTTACCCAGGCTATCTCAAATTCCTCAGAGAATATGGCACTAGGTTTCCCACTTAACAGTGGACATGGCAGAGGGAGAGCTGGCAATCACTCCAATGTCTCCGAACAATATCACTCTGCTCTCAGAGCCTCCCAGCCTGCTGGCAAGCCTCATCAAGTTGTAGCATCCTGTACCTGCAAATGAAACTGACTCTCAACCATGGATACCAGGACTTGAAGCTAAGAAAGTTATTCAGGACAACTCATTCCTCCTTCAGAATAACAGTTTCCCTGGCCATTGGAAGACACTTGGGAACAAGGCTGCAGGAACTAGTCAGTCTTTCCTCAACCCTGGCATTGGAACCTTGGATGCCAGCGTTGGCACCTTTCTTGGCAGGACAAAGTACTTCTTCCAGGTTGTTCTTACCTAGTGATATGCTGGAGTCAGCTCTTACAAGCTCATGGGAGTGAGCTGGTTGTCAAATTTTCAGGAATTCTGTGAGCTGCTTATTAAACATAGTCATTACTAAAAATTAAATTATATCAACTTAAAATTAAACAAATTATATTAAAAGCAAGTTTAATAAAAAATTAAGACCCATCTCTTCATATTATTTTTATTACATTTAAATATTATCTAGGATCTTGAGGTTATTTAGGTCTGTTGTATCTGTATTGTGAAAATACCATATAAGGGTAGACTGCTGTGCCTCTTTTCCCAATGCCACTTTCAGTCATTCTGGTAGCTTGAAATCAACCACAGTGGGAGAATTTATACCATGGAAATCAGCAAATACTCCAAATCAGTGTTTCCCCTCCTCCACTCCTCCCTGTCCCTACCACCACCAAGAGGAGGTGTTAAACATTTACTAGCACACCGCTGCAAATAGTCCTTGCCCATCTACCTTGAATGAATACAACCTGAACCCTGGAGTGAGCACTCAGCTTTTCTAACCATCCTCCATTATATCCCACAGTAGTGTCACTGACCAGCCTCACAAGTCTTACAGGTTACTAAAGGAACAGGTTTCTAGTAGAGAGGAGTACAATGCTTAGAGGCCACCCTTTCAACTAGGCTGGTGAGCTGAGAGCTAAAGACTAATTTGCTCAAGACTGATCTCCTATCAGCTAGCCTCCAAGAAAAGAAATTAGCTTCCTGCAAAGCTCTATGGAAGAGTTCTAACCCAATGCTTATGGCAATCAGTTCTGTTTAACCTGAAGGCTTGGACCTTAGGTGCTTGATCATGCCAGGAGAGAGGCTGGTGCTACCTGCAACCACAAACACTAAGCTGGAAGGATTAGGCTGGAACCAAAGTTCCAACATATATTTCTATTGCAGCCTGGCTCCTGATCACACCACAGGAGGAGCCAATGCTTTCCTCATCAGGTTACTTAAAAACCTCACAGTCCAAGGGCCTGCTCCTGCCAGACTGTTCATGTGCTGCCATAGAACGTGCAAAAGCAAAGCAGCATTGCACATCTGCTACTGCTGCCGTTTCCATGGGTTTCCCCAATGACTGCTGCGGCAGCCTTTCTGCTGAGAATGCTGATTTTACTTGTTTATACGACCCTCTCAAAGCAATTTATACAAATTTCATTTTATCTACTTATTTAACTGTTTCTCTTCATTTTTCTTGGATGCAGGGACCCACTTCATTCATCTACCACAACATTTATGAAGCCTCTACTGCGTGCTATATACTGTGGTAGGCTCTGCCCACAGTGATGAATAAAGCAGACCTGGTGAAAAGTCAATAAATAGTGGGTTAATTCTAACTCGAATCAGCTACAACAGCTGGCTGCAATTCACTGATTCTTCTTCATATTCTCACCTACTTCTTCCATCCTTGTGTTTAGACAGGCCTTTCTATTTCTATATAAACCATCAGAACTTTATCCTAATTGGCCTCTCAGACTTTAATTCTCTGCCTTCTCATTTATTTTAGAAACTGAAGTGAGAATCCTTTCTTAATAGGAAACTGTTACTCCACTTTTCCACAGCTCCTATCTTTAGCTGCCTCTTCAATCAAATAAAAACATAATAAGGCAATCAGCTCCGGTACCACAATCAGACAGATCTCCTTACTGCCCTCAGGACATCACTCACTCGCTCTACAGCTGCATCTTTGTTTCAGCCAGTCTCTCACAGAAAACACCCTGTGTCTCAGCAACCCACTTCCTTTTCCTCCTAAGCTCCACTTAAGATCCATTTCATAAATGAAACCTTACACAGTTAACCCAAGTTGGTCTGCACCACTCCAGGTACTCCAACAATCCCTCTGAACTGGATCACATATCTTTCTTTCTCCTTTATGCATTCATTCATTTCCATTAGAGATTAAATACACAATAAACATAATCAGAAATATATACAATGAAACATACCAAGAGAAGCAAATTAGAGCAAAGGAAAAATAAGATCTAAGGAATAAGAGAATTCCAGGAAAAATTCCATATAGAAATAATACCATTGGGCCCTGAATAACAAATAAATAGAAGTTCACTTTCAGCTCTTCTCTTTCTGGTAGCCAAAGCAGACTAGAAAGCACAGTTATGAGTTTCACAGTGGCCATAAGAAAAAAATATACCAGATTCTGAGGAGAAGCAGAGTTTTTATTACAATACTCAGCATTTCTTCCACAGATCATTATACCATTTCTCCCATGGATCATTATAAAAGGGAACAATGTACCTTACATCATTGCTAAGATTATGGTAAAACATTTCATAGGGCTGCAGCTTCTAAAATGAAAATCAGCTGAAGCAATTCTGCAGGGTAGACAGTAAGAGAGTAGGCAACATCAAGCAGATGATGAATATATCCTGGCTTCTATCTAATCCATATTTTAGGGTTATTGCAGGAAGCATTGTTAAGTCAGAATTTAGCATCACTTATTAGTATTTATTTTGGCCCTTTGACTGTAAGTTTCTAAATGTTGGGAAGTGTGTCATGGATATATTCTATGTTGGTGGATACACAAGTCAAAACTATTATTATAATACTACTGAACTATCATTTGTCTCTTTCACGAATGTACTGTGGCATTTTTCAGAGGCTACATGACATGTGATGATGTCATCACTTTAATGACTGTGTGTTTTAAAAATTTCTCAGTTTTAATTTTAATACAGTAAATATCAATACAATCCCTATAAAGAAAAGCTCTTTGGTGCCTTCAATAATTGGGAAGAGTACATAAAAGGGCCCTGTGACACAAAAGTCTGGGAACTGCTGTTCTGCTATTTAGGTTACTTACTAAATAAGTATAGATAAACATTTAAACAGTTACAACACGTGTACCCTAGGACCTCTTGTTACTAAAGTGATCATTTTAAAGAGTCCACAGTTGGCATTGCTTCCTCAGTGGCTAGGGAAAAACATCAGTTTTATCTAAACATAGCACTGGTCATGACACTATTTTAATAACATATGCAACACAGTCTTAACATTTTAAGCAAGAGGAAAGGAATGCATGTAACAGAAGAACTAAAAAAAACGATGGAAAGGTTTAGGGTTATTTAATCCAAAACTGTGATTCTCAAACTCAGGACTACAGTCACTCCCGTGGGAGTGAGAGTAAGCATGGAGAGGGGAGTTACTTGGATCCAAGAATCCATGTCACCTCCAAGGATTGTCTAATACTTCAGTAAATAAAGGTACAAAAGGAGACGTGAGGGCTGTAGAAGTTGACACTAAATGGGGATCACATCCGAAAAGTTTGGAAACTTCTGATCTAGAAACAAGGTGGCTAAAGTGATAGAATATACATAGGTATATTTTTCATGAGCAAGATGCCAACAAAATTCTAGCAATGCAAATATGTTTACCATTCATGAAGAGCCATTTAGGTTAGATACATAGGAAAATTCTCCAATGGCAAGGGTTTCAAATAGGAAGAGATAGTTTGGAGACTAGAAGGGATTTCTTTTAATTTTCTAAGGATGATTCAGGTAAGTGACCCCTTAGTCTAAGCTTCTGTTTATTGTCCTCGGCCTTTTTCATCCTTCAACTTCAAAACTCTGCTTAAGAAACTAGCAGCTGAGTCCGTAATTAGGAAGATCTGACACTATTTCAAAGCCTCAAGGATGGTTATTAGCCTACTCAATTCAAGAGAGGAAACGGGGTTTGGATCAAGTATCTAGAATCACCATCTATTTCCAGCTAAGGGAATTCCCCCTCAAGTGGAACACATGTATCGTCTCTTGGGGCCTCACTTTAAATTCCAGGCCCGGGCATTACATTCCAGCACACTGCCTTCAGAAACACCCTCAGCAGGGGCACTCTCTTCGTGGCCCTTTAAGCACAGGTGTCCCTCCTTAGGCAGTAGCTCTACCAATGTGAGGTCTAGGATCCAATTAGAGAAGGAAGACAAGGAACAGTGCCTCATCCTTCTCCAGCTGCCCAGGACTCAGCACCTTGAATATAGGCAGGCTCTATAGATAAATCTCTATGTATCCATACAGACATATAATGTTCACCAAATCAGCGGAAGGTGTTTGTTTGCTTGTTTATGCAAAAATAGTTACTTTGACATCAATATTGATATATAAGGGTTTCTAAGAGAGCTTCCCTTGGCCTAACACCCCCATTCCCCCACATCCTAAGGAAAACAGAAAGCAAAAGAAAACAAAAACAAAATTATATCAACTCAAATAAGCATTTACTAATTGCCTACCTTACACAAAGCACATTTATAGACGCTACGTAGATTTATGAGATATGGTACCTGACACTAGGCACTTGCATCCAAGAAAATGATCACATGGACTCACACAGCTGAAAGTTTAAGTCCAATATTGATTTCTATAAATGTCTTTTAGTATCTATTGTTTTGTAACAATAAACAACGTTTGCATAATTAACTAGCATTTTCCTAAGAATTATATCCCCATCATTCATTGCTTCTAAACTACAAATTTATAATAGAACTGAGTGTAGAGGCCAGGTTTTCACTTGGAAACTATTTGGTTTTCATGGAGAATCTTAGAAATCATTTCCCTTTGATTGTCGGCTTCAGGAGGGCAAGTACTACCCTTTTCTAATTAACCAGACTAAGCAATCTCTCTCTCAATTCATCGATCTGGCATTACTTCAAATTATTTGGTTAATAGAGGTTTCCTAAAGTTTTAAAAATCTCTAGGTAAGGATGTCAAGGGGTATCTCCAGCTCAACTGGAGACTTGGTTTAATAACCTGAAATAAAGTGGCAGCCAATAAAATATAAAATACCTCTTTTTCATTTTCACTTTTTTCAATGAATTTTGGCAAGGACGTGAAGGTAAATGTTTTCTAAGACATAATGACTCAACTCTACATCTTTAAACAGAAAATATGGAGAGCTGAATTTGGCATTCACCCACAGAGCAAGACCTAAAGGGCTGAGGGAAGAATCCCTTGGCTCCCCAAAATGTCCATACCAGCTGGTGCAGGAAAAGAGAAATTGTACCATCAGAGATTTATTCATCTGGATGAATCAAGGTCCCATACTGAAATTCACCTACCCCTGAGAGAGTTATCACATTCAGAGTACTCAGCTAGCCACATCTCAGCATAAATTATTTTGTCTGATTATTTCTATGGGCCATCAGTCTGAGACACACACACAAACAGGTTTTGAGGTGTAAGAGAAAGGCCAATGTCTGGAGCTCTTCTGGGAGGGCAGGTCTGGTTAGGGAGCAGCAGAAGGATGCCCTGGCCTTGAGGATAATGGGAGGGTGCTGAGTCTGGCAGGCATGGGGAGGGCAGGAGGCAGGGAAGAGGGAGTCTCAGAGAGAGAGGTGTGGAGGTCTTTAGATGCTGAAAACAACCTTGCCAGCTGCACAGTCCCCCCTGGATAGCACATCCAAAGTTTAGTGCACCAGTCTTCATATGATTTCCCCACCCCTGGGGGAGAGGGCAGACTTTGACAGATAGTGGGAAATCTCAGTTCTCATTCCTCATCATCCTTCCCTTCAGCTGCAGCTATCAGAACATCTAACTTGTGAGAAAAGCAAGACAATTTAAAAGCCAAAGATCTTACCCACTGGTTCTGAGAGAGAAAATTAGTCTTGGAAGTGACAGAACAAGGTCCACCAGGGTCATTTGCCTCATACGGGTCAAAAGTTTACTTCATGAACCAAGCCACTGCCACTCCTTTGACCTAACATGGAAAGTGTCTGCCCCATTTCTGGGCCTTCTAAGTGCTGTCAACAGCCTGCACAGCTCCCACAGACAACTCCTGACAATGTTACAGCTGTTTCCTCGCCTGCCAAAACCGCTTAAACTTGCAGGGTTCCCTGCATTCTTTTAAATCAGGGTTGGAAGCTACAGCTAATGGTAAACGATTCGGCTCAAGTGTTTTTCATTTTGATTGCAGAACTGTACATTTGCCTAACGTAGACTGCTTCCACAGAGTTCCCTTTTGGAGCTGTGAGGTGGGTGGTCAACAGGGAGTTCTCTTCTGCTCAGATTTTACTGTGAACTTAAAAACAAGTTGCTAGGCTTACATCAGGGAAATTAACCGTAGTCCCTGCAACACACACACAGCTGTATAAAGAAATCCAATATGGAAGGCAAGAAGTCACTTCACTCCTATACTCCCTGTGAACAGCTTTGTCAGTTCTAGGCATATATACTGTGTTTTTGATCCTGCAAATCTGTAAGCCACCAATTAGAATGTCAAGAAGCATGTACTTATTGGTTTGAGTAACACTGCTTAATATCAAATTTATCTATTTTAATGCTCTTTTATGGTCACATTTCCCATAGCAGAGTTTAAGTAGCAAAAACCCAGGGACAATTGATTGTAATAGAACACTTTTTAACATTCTGTAGTTGGTTTGCAGTCCGAATATGTGGCAAAACCTGATGATCTGTGGTTGCTTTCGGGGGACAGTAGCTCTTGAATACTGAATACAATTGTGTTTCCATTCTCTTGATTCACTTATCTATCATGCTGCCAACACAGCAGTCCTTCCCACACTGAAAGTCAATAAGCAATGGAAGGAAGAAAACTAAAAAACATTAGGTTTAGTAGAGTAGAAAACACTAGTCTTAAAAAAACTTTCCCCACAGAAACACTTCTGCCTTTCCAATTTTAACCTTAAACCTCTTTAAATGGTTACAGATAGACTCTGCTGGGATCTTTCTATTATTTTGAAACGTTGCATCTCAAAGTAGAAGTTGTCTACAGCCTCTGACTTTGACTAAGTGCTTGGTAGTGTGTTCAGAACAGAAGAACATACCCTTATACGCAGTGGCCCAGCTGTAATTAAGGATGGACAGTGATTATTTCTCATTTATTCTCATCTTCTCATTTTTTGTATCCCTTATCCTTTTCAGTGAGGCTAGGATGATGCCACGCATGCAGCATACTCCCAATAAACATCAATGAATGAATGAATGAAATAATTGATTAATGTTGCCTTTCCCCTCCCTACCTTCCCAGTGACTTCCTGGCAACCCCCTAGGGTCCCAGAGCCATTCACATGTATTTTCACCTCCAGCTGGCCCTCTCTGGGTCTCAATTTCTCACCACCATCCCTCTCCACCTCAACATCATGGTCTTGGTATCACAGGGTCTTGCCAAGTAATCTGAGGATTTGCTTTGTTTAGATTGTAATTTTGAGATTTGTTACTTATTCCAAGAATAATAACTCAAAGGAATCATTTCTACCTTAAATTAAACCTCATGCATGGGTAGCTGTTCAGTTCTCTCACGTAACACAAATGACCTTTGAATATTCAGGATGCATGAAAGACAGAAGCCAAGTTAATACTGAAAAAGAAAAGACACAAGTATACACACACACACACACGAGAGAGAATAGACTATTTTTTTAAAAAGATGATGCAATAATCAATAGTTCAGAACTTTTACACTTAAAAGGTAAAGCTATAAACTGAGATACATTTTGTCTCAGCTCAAAAAACTCTAAAATACTATGAAAACAACAGGAAAAGATGATTCAACTCAGAGAAGAAAGGGAAAGCAAAAGGAAACTTACAGACTTTTCTTCTCCTCAGTCAAGGGTAATACATGAAGACTGGAGAGCATAGAATAAACGTAGTAAATAAAACTGAAGTCTAAAGCCAACAGGACAATAAGCACAATCTCAAAACTAATGATGAGTTCAAATGTTCGAGATCAGATGAGTTTTATCCCAGACCCTGAAAGCATAAATGGACCAATAAACTATTGGTTATTTCTAAGGCTTTTGGAGGACAAAAATAGGAGATATCCCAACGTTTGAATAGGTCAAAAAGGTGGATTCTTAAAACTATACCTTTAACTTTAATCCCCAGCAACATTCTAGAATGAATTGTTAGATTGCTTATGAAAGGAAACAGGTCACTCGGAGACTGCATGGATTCACTAAGAACAAATCATTATAGGACAGTTGCTTCATTTCCTTTCATGAAAGGATTACCTGACTGTTGTTAGGGGAGTGTTGTTCATCTAACGTTTCTCAGTTTCAGTGAGGCAGTTGATGTATCTCTCATGATATGTTATGAGTAAAATATATTACTGTGGCCTGAATAATTATAAAGATGAGTGAGTTCATTGATGGTTAAACAAATGACCCAAGAAGTTAATTACAGAATACTGAACAGCCTGGGGCATGATCTTCAAGGATAGGTTGCAAGATTTTGAATTTGGTCTTGGTATAAAGTCTTTGGTAGAAGACCAAGAAGAAAAAAGGCACGCTTATGGATTCATCAAATCCATGGATGAAAGAAAACTGTTAATTCTGCCACAGAGAATAAAAGAAAAGCAGGATTTCCAATCTAAAAGATCTTATTAGATTCAACTAAAGACTAAAACGAACTAAAATTCTCCACAATTCATATGGAGAAAATGTAAAGTCCCAAGTTTGAATTTGAAATTCTCCTGCAAAAGTACAGGGCACTCCTTATCACTATGTACCACTGCATGACCTCCAGCTGGCAAAGCCTGCGCATCACAGAAGCTCCTCTGATACCCCCAGAAGCTGTATCAGTATGATCTGACTCAAGGCATCATTTTGATTTTGAAAATGAAATTCAATGCAGACAGAAAATTATTGCAATTTAAAATAATGCATACTTTAACATTGAAAATCTTAGTCTCCCTGACTCAGCCCTCTCTGGAAAGACAGATGTGCTGGCAAGGAGGAAAGACAAGTTCATTCACTTATCAGAAGACTGGCCCTGAGCCAACAGGTTACCCTTCCTAGGAGATTATAGCTCACAGTAAGGCGTAGGTAGATACGTGACCACAAAGTGGGAAGAAGGGGAGCGGGTGGACAGAGCACATGGCCCAGCTCCAAGGCAAGGCATGGGGCCACATTTGTCCAAGCTTCTCATCTTGTGCTTTAGTTAGTTGTGGTCTCCCTGGGCCAGAAAAAGGTTGTGAGACGAACAAGTCAAGTCTCTGTTTCTTTTAAAAAACAACAGCGAAAGATATCCTCCAAAGTTCATATTCCCATATGAAAGAGAAAGGAGCGCAACCTTTGCCACTAAGCAGGAAGACCAGGCAGTTGTGTTTGCACGAGGTTCCCAGGGAGGAAGGAGGAGGGGTTGAGACCAGTGATAAGATCACAGCTTCCAGCCTCTGAGTGGCTTTCCCTGACCCTCTGGTCTTGGCAGTTCTGGACTTGATCCCTTCTGGTTTGACAAGGGAAAAACAAAACAAAACCACAGACAGAAAGGGGAAAAGAAAAAGAAAACTTTCCCAAGTTATCGATCTCCTTTTCTCCTTATTCCTTCTGTCTTTGGTCCATCCACTGCCCTGTGGTGGTGGTTTATTTGGAGGAGAAGGAAATATTCAAGTTTCTGCAGCATCTCAGCCTAAGACCATCCTCAGAAAAGCATAATATCATCATGGGGTTTGTTTCTTACTTTTGTTTTGTTTTTTTTATTCATTTGCTTGTTTTGAAATTATACACAGGTTTGGCAATGTATTCCAAATAAAAGAAATCCTGTTTAAAAATATTTACTGCCAAACTTACAAACATCTTGATAAGAAAAAAGAAGTCCAAGTGGAGTTAATTTTATTCAGGGAGCCCAGTTTTTTAGTGTGTATCACTTTGGAGTTCAGTATTAGAAATGGGGGGACTGACTCAAGGATCGGACAACTCAACATTTTGACCCTCCTTTCCATGTTATTTATAAACCATTTCTCCAACAAACTTATCTGTTATACCCAGTGCCACGTGTTTGGGCTTTTTTTAGTCATACATTTTGCACCTTCATTCAGCTTTGGCTGTAATCCCAGCCCTCTGGCTCAGATGTACTCCATGACCTGGCAAGAAGGGCCCTTTGAGGTCAGTGGGAACTTGGTGAGGAGTGGTGAAGAACACGGAGTCTGGAAAGACACACCAAAGGCACTGAAAGTCTGAGGGATAACTCTGCTTTTAGATTTTGACTACCATTATGCTTTCATGAGTATCACCTATACGAAATGCAGCACCTAAAACCAAAGGTTGGTGAAGACAAATGGGCTTTGCAGAGGAAACTTCTCTCCTAAAGGTATAATGACATCCCCTTAATGTGCATCCCTTAGATCCGTGAATCCAACTGTCTTATCTTGTCATTGAGCCAATTTCCATCTACGCAGAGACCTGTCCATCAAAAAGTTAAACTCATTTCTTAAGAAATAAGCTTTCTGTTGTTATAAAGCCCAGTATTGTTGGATACAGTCACTTTAGCTGAAAAGTATACTTGACTATCAAAAAGCTTGGCACCCTCCAAAGTCTGCATCTCTGCTTTTCTTCTAAACATTTGTGCTGAAAATTCTTAAGTTGAGAGAGAAATAGGAGGCAGGGGTGGATTGGGAGGTAAGCAAAATGGGATCAGAGAGGGCAGAAGAGGAGGAAGAAATGAAAACATTACCTGTATCCCACCAAACCACATGACTTCCGTGTTCTCTTTCTTTAGTTTTATACAATAATCGCTTACACCTCTTAAGCACTTATGTTTTGAGAGTTCTTTACATGTATTAACATTTAATCTTCATAATAACCCTATATGCTAGGCATTATTATTTTCCCATTTTACATATGAGGAAACTGAGGCACAGAGAGGCAAAGTGACTTCCCCAACATCACATAACTCCTAAGTGGCAGAGGCAGGATTGCTATTCAGTCGGTTCTCTGAGCCACTCTTTGCTTTGTTTCCTCCATGTTTATAGCCACCTGTAGTAACGGGCAGGTTAGCATTGCTAGTCTAGACAAGATTCTCTCTCTTTCAACCTTACTAATGCCTCTCCTTTTTTTTTTTCCAAGTTTGTTATAGGGATTACATTTGGACATTTATTTAGTATTTTATTCATCAAAAATAGAGAGATGATTATTCTTTGGAATCCTGAAACTACAAAGGGGTCAAAATTTGAGGGATAAAGTTTTTTTAAATTTTGGCTTTAAACAAGTAAGCTATGAAAACAGTAACAAACCAAAAAAGTGTGCAGCAAAAAGTGGCAGGAGGTTGTATGGCTGTAATTCTCACACCCTGCGAGCTCATCGGTGCTTAGCTGTAGGAAAGAAGCATGGAAAAATGTACAGAACATTCCAGGGCTGGAGTCTGGATAATGACCAGTGGCCTGGAGCTCAGCCTTCAGCTATCTAGCCAGAGGTGCCCTATACCAGAAAACTCAAACTCACAACAAAATTAAATTAAATTAAAAATAAGATGTCATTATTTACCTAGGCATATTTGTTTTATAAAAGGCTTAATCTAGGTTCCCTTTAACTATGCCACTCTAGTATTTGTTTATAGGCTATTTATGAACTAGAAAAACCACAAGAGAGAAAACCAGATGGAAGGAATCCTGTCAGTTGAGTACCTATCAGAAAGGAAGGCAAAGCATCATTCATACAAGCCAGTGGAAAAACAGATTCAACTGACACCTATTTAATTTTGATTAACATAATTTTCATTTAATTATTCAGGGGCTTCAACTATCGTACAAGCGAAGGGACAGCTCGCAGAGCTGGAAAGGCCCTGAGGAGTCCTTCAGACAGCCTGCTCAATTGAGGCTCGTACGTAATATGATCCTGGTCTTACAGGGGCAACTGAGGCTCCTTGAAGTTTACTTACCCAGCCAGGTAACAAAGTTTAAAAATGGCAGGAGGACAGGGAACTGGAATTCAGATCCTAAATATTGTTCTTTCCACATTATATTGTTCACAAACAGGGTAAACGGTGGGTCTGGGACTCAAAGCAAATTCTCTTTTCTATGTAGAGATGTGTTTTCTATCATTGGAAGGGAGAAGGGTAGTTCAGGGGTGTGTGTGTGTGTGTGTGTGTGTGTACACACATTCCAGTTAAGAAGCTAAATAGGTTGTATGACAGTTTTCTGATAATAATGATATACAATGGTAAGAACAGAAAAATCAGTCAAATGAAATCTTATCTTGTTGGTGTTCCTTAAGAAAAAAATACTAATAAAAAATCACTTACGAAGATAGTAAAAGAAGAGTAAAAAACCTCCTCAGTAAAAGGGGACTCCTGCAGGCAGGAGGTCTTGGAGGGATGCAAGGCAGGCACACCACCTGCATGCCCATTACACTGTTAACGCTGAGTTCATAGTTCATGTCAATCCCTTTCACCTGGTGACTGGAAGCTTCTAAACTGTAAGGATTTAAAAAAACCCTCTCATTTTCTGCAAGATTTAGAAAATCCAAAGGTTGGGGGAGGTAGGGAACAACCACCTTCTTGTGTAAGAAGTCGAATCTGGGTAAACAATAGAAGAAAGAAATGAGGGACAAAGAAGCAAAAATATCCCAAGGATAATCTTTTCCAGATAGATTTTGGAAACCTGGAAAAAGCCCATAAATAGATGCCAGGGTCTTTATAAAGTTCTGCTCTAAATGTAAGCTGTGTGCAAACGGTGTCCAAACAGCTTGAGGTTACCCTAATGATTTCTCTCATAGTTGTGGTCTGTGGACATCCCCTTGGGGACACACCAGGCTCAGACTGGCCACCCCCTGGTGCTCCCATTTAAACATCTTGCTGCTTGTCAGCACCTCCACTAGAGGGCAGCAGGTGGAAAGGAGAAGATGTCAAAATGGATTAACGTTGATGCTTGGCAACAGCAGCTGTCAAGGTGGGGTGCAAAGTAATGCGGGTGTAAGGGGGAAAGCGGACTGAGTGGAAAAGCTGAGAGCCCAAGTAATTGGTGGTTTTCCATTTCTAAGTGAAGCCAGTGACGGAAGGAGGAGTTCAGCCTTAGTAGGAAGTTGGAGCAAGGTTTCCCAAACCAGCTAATCTTCAAATTCACGTTTGGAGTTTTCCTAACACAAACAGCTAACACGCAAACAAACTCCAGGGCATCACTCTAGGTCCTCCACATCAGAGTCTCTAGGTCTGGAGCTGATGAATGTGCATTTTTCAATAAACTCCTAGCTTACCCTGAGGAACAGCCAAGGTTGGTCCCATAAAGATGTCTGCACTGGTGGTGAGTCTAGAAACCATGACTGTTGATCAGTTTATTTCACTCTGTCACAATGTGTGGTGCCTTTTCAATTATGTTCTTAACCTGAATTTATACACGATCTTTTCATCAAATGAGTTAGTGGAACTCTAAGAATGATGGTCAAGTTATACATAGAACAAAAATGGAGACAGGAATAAGAGAAAGCTGTGATGATAAGGCCAATAGACCTATCTCTAGCCATGTCTTCTGCTGCTCCAGAAAGCAGAAGGAAAATGGTCAGTGGTAATTGTCAGTGAGAAAGATGAATCAGGGTACATGAGTCAGGGGTCATGCTTCTGTGGTTGGCCTGTCACATGGGAGAGCAGAGGATTTCATAAGGATCTTGTCTCAACCTAATTCATACACCTCAAAACCTTCTTTCTGCTGTTCACCACTGTGCTGTGAGGGTGCCACTCAGCATGGACCTTAAGGCATTCCCTATTTTGCAATGTTTCAAAACAGATTTTCAAATAAATTCCTTCAACTAGGTGGCTTGCTGTCAAAGGCTAACCTATGGAGGAATGCACACCACAGCAGGAATGTGCATCTTGGCCCAATTCCTGCCAGAAACTGCTGGAATCTTGGGTGAGTCATTTAAATCTTCTGGGCCTGGGCTTCCTCACCAATAAACATAGAGGGTTGGTTCTACAGCTTCCAGCCAGGGAGACCACAAATACATGTTTAATGTCAAATTATTTGGAATTGACTTCTAACATTTAAAACCTAGGAAATTCATATAAAATATTCAAGATCAACTTTGGGTATACTCTGATGGGGAACAAATGAAGTTTTCCATAGCCCTTTCCATGTTCTAACATACTCGACAATTTAATTATTTATTACTTTTATAGGCTATTATCTCCCTCACCCACATGCCCTCTTCAAAACACACACACACACACACACACATCCTGCTGAGCTCCATGACAGCAGGAGTTTCTCTCTCTCTTGTTCACTGAGGCATTCCAAGCACCTAGAATAGTGCCTGGCACATAGTAGGTATTCAAAAATTATTTGTTGAATGAATTAATTCCTTTATGAAAAGTATAGTTTTTTTCAAGTGAGAGAAGCTGGTGACAATCAGCTCAATCAATATACTCAATCAAGTATATTCCTGATTTATAAATCACAATGTGGACTTGGTTTTCATAATGAAATGCCAAATAAGGGCTTTCAATACATGTTTATCCCTATACATAGTATGTTCGTTTTTCATAAATATCATCAAATTGAGATTAAAAAATAATGTTGAGGAACTTTTCACAAGGATTCTGATTGTGCCAACAGACCCACCCATCAGCTGTTTGTTTCACTTGTAATGCTTAGAAAAACAGAATGGCATGGTTATTCTAAAGGCATGTGACAGACAGTTCAGTATGTGGAATGTTCCATACTAATGTGACCTTAAATATACAGATTGATTTCTCTGGCGATAAAAGGCAGGTCTTAAGACTGATGAAATTTAATCTCACACCAATTATATTAATTTCAACAGATGGCTTTGCAGTTATTATACTCTCCCATGTTTCTTTTAATAAATGGTCGTGGATGTCTCCCAGTTCACTCCACCAGCCTTTAATTCTCAAGCTGTTGAGGCAGAAGTCTCAGGAAGCATTTGTTGGAAGCACTCAGATGTGGCTGTGCCTTCATGGGGATTTGTTAACTGATGTTTAAGTTGTTGCATTCCTCATAAACAAGCATGAGTGACAGGCTTTAAGGGTGATCTCCCCAAACAAATGTGACTCATCAGCATTAGTGCAGCACATGCTAGAGCTAACAACTCCTGCTCTATTCAAACTATGCGCACCTCTGGAACATGGAATAGGGAAAATCCCGGGGGAGGTTTAAAGGGAGAAAATGCTGCAGCCTTTAATGTAAATGTGTCTTCATCAGGCACACCAGCTTTTACATGAAGTTTCCTTGTTAATGAATATTTCATGTAGAACACCCAGGAATAAAGTTTGGAAATTCTGGTACTTTCATGATGGTCAACCATGGCATGAATATATGGCATGTATGAAAGGGAATTAGTCACAATTAGTCAACAGGTAATTGCTATTATAGAGCTTCAGTTGTGTAGTCCAACTGGTTTTCTATGGTTTGGTTCAAAGGCAGCCCTTCCTTTCTTGGGGCTCCCACAACATTTTGTGCATGTTATTCAAATACATTCACTATGGGATGTCTTACAAGATCTCTTTTTTTCTTCTAATCTCTGTTTCCCTAGTAAACCTTTAAGCCTCCCAATGTTTATTTATTTATGGGTCTCCAGCACCTGGCTCAAAAAAATCTTAGATGAATGAAAGAACAAATGAGCTAGTGAAAAGACAAGGGGTGTACTGTAACTATATGTATAAATATTTATTTTACTTTTAAAAGTACTTAAACAGACTTTATCTAATTTGACCCCCACAACAATCCTGGGCACTGTCAGTTCAACATGCAATCACCAGATCTAGGCCGGTGGTTCTCAACTGGGGGCCATTTGCTCCCCTCAGGGAACACTTAAGCAATGTCTGGAGAGGTTTCAGTTGTTACAGCCAAGAGCTCATGGATGCTGCTAACCATGTTACAATGTACAGGACACCTCCTATGACAAAAAAATTATCTGGCCTAAAATGTCAATAGTGCCAAAGTTGAGAAATTCCTATCTAGGCCCTTGATCTCTGAAAACTATTGTAACCCTATGTTCTGTAAGCTCCTGTCCAACAATATGTTTCTGATTAAGTATATCCTATAAGAAATTACTCAGTGTACCATATAAAACTACTTTTTGCATTCAGTCATCTTCTTTAAAAACATACAAACAAATCAAAAACATGGGAATAGTAAGTTCACAGCTTGATTCCTAATTGCTGACCCAGGATGAACGTTAGGTTTGCCAACGCTGTTCCTTTAGCAAAGGCATTTGGGTGTAGCTAGCACCTGGGTACTTCCATACATCTCAAGAAGAATGAATGTACTATCTGAGCTATCTTAGTGCATTCACGAGTTCAGCTGTTTCTGATGATTACAGCTCCTAGGAGGACAGCCAGAGAGGACTAGGTGGATTTAGATATCAATTGTTTAAAAGAAACCCCAGAGCCAAAAGACTGGAAAGTTAATTCCCTCTTTTGCCTTTGAGAAAATCATACATGAGTGAGTGGGCATAAGCAATGGTACTGCAGTAATGTAGAAAACTATAAGGAGGTAGACAGAAATCTCTTTTGTTTGTCACAACTGAATATCTTTCTATAACTTATAAAAACGATTCCCTAACTCAGTAGGTGTAGTGGGGTAACACATCCAGATCTTTCATAACTCAGTCTCCAGCAGGAAATAACATGTTCCAATGAACATAATTCTAACAATGCCGAAGTACATAGGACATGGAGAACAGAGGAATCTTAGAGATCATCTTAGTCACTGATTTTCTGCCTTTTTAAAGAATTTGCTAAATTATTTATTCACATGAAATCATACCTGGAAATCCACTGGGTAAAATCAAAACAATTATTATATGAAGCAGTGTTTGGACAAGAGCGGGGCACCAGAGCACCTTGGCAAGTCAGCTCCACACTCCCATACCTTAACCTCAGCCCTGTCTGACCTAGCAGCTCGCTCTG
Source organism: Equus quagga (assembly GCF_021613505.1). Taxonomy (NCBI): domain Eukaryota; kingdom Metazoa; phylum Chordata; class Mammalia; order Perissodactyla; family Equidae; genus Equus; species Equus quagga. The sequence goes on from NC_060275.1 coordinate 87,475,963, forward strand.
CTTTGGGATAATTGTCGCTGGTATAAAGTACTTTCTTGAACAGCACAATCTAATTGTATTTGATCTTCCCCTCCTGAAGAGAAGGTCAACAAAGAGGAGATTAGCCTTTACTGAAAACCCAACTTGTACCAGTAACTATGCTAAGTACTTAATGTGCTATCTCATTTAATTCTCATGGATGGTTTTCTGAGCAAGGTATTTACCATCTCTATTTTAAGATGAGAAATGTAAGTGCTGAGAAGTTAATTTGCTCAGAGTCACAGAGTTGAAATTGATAGAACTGAAATTCACATGTGCATATGTTTGATTCCCAAAGTATACACTTTGGTGATATTATACTATTTTACCATGCTATCTCAAAGAATTGGTTAAAGCCTTCTTCAGCATGATACATTTTTAAAACAAATATCTTGCCATTGCCCTCTCGTCACCCTCAGATTAAACATCTCCAGTTCCTTTCGCATGACTTCAAGAGTCTTCACCATTAAGTCTGTTTTGTTTAGGTTTGTCAATATCCTTCTTAATCTTGATGGCTGCAACTCATCAGATTAGTCTAGATATATTGTGGGCAGTGCAGAGTCCAGAAGACTGGTGCTTTTCTTGTTCACAACCTTCTGTTTCTATTAGGGCAGTCTGAGCTAGCTTGCTTTGGCAGCTACATCGGAACAGGTTAGTTATATTATACTTGCATAGTCTTTTAGGGGAGTTGCTGTAAGCCAGGACTCTCACTTCCCTCATTTTTGAAGTTGATTTTTTTTGAAAACTATACACAGGACTTTCCATTTATCCCTATCAAATTTTATCTTGGTAGTTTTGACTGACTATGTTAAGGCCATCAAAATATTCTGAATCCTACATGCGTCATTCAGCATATTACCTATCCTTAGCTTTGTATCATCTGCATATTAGCATGCCTTCCTTGTCTTCACTCTAGTAAGTAATTAAAAAAAAAAAGCCCAGGAGAAGGTCATTCACGAAGGCCTGCAGAGAGGGCACGGTATGAGGGAATCTCTTGCAGAGTACCACATCCATATCTAAGAAATAAGAGAAAAATAATTTTGGAATTGAAAGAGACAGATTAGGTTTATCTTTCTGTAAAGTTTTATTAGTAGATGAGCAATTAATTTAGAGAAACTAAGAACTTTTTGCCCACAACCACAGAGTTGATTCCTGACAGAATTGGATTCATAACCCCGAGTTGGTGCATGGTTTTTCCCATCACACCATTAGATGGGATCACTACAGCAAAGAAGACATTCCTGATTTGTTTTTCAACAATTTCTTGACACAACTTTCTTTTCTGACAATTAGACCCTTGCTTCTAAAAGAGCGACACAAGAAAGAAATTCCAGTGAATGGAAGACTCTTGTTCTCATAAGCGTGGTTTCACTGATTTAATATAGACAAATCCTATCAGAAAAATGGTGTAAGAATAATGTTACAACCAACATAAATCCTATGTACCAAACAGGGAATATTAATCCTATGAGGATGGGAAAATCTTTGGGTATGGAGGTATAGATTTATAAACAGGCAAAATATATGGTATAATAGTGAGTGTGTATGTAATATAATTCTATAGATATGTTAGCAGAAAGGGGGCATGGCTTTCCTGTACTTCGACAGCTTCTGCATTCATGAAGAATCCACAAATGATATAGAAGAGAAAACCCAGAGTTGATTCCATAAGGCAGTCCCTGCAGCTTCCTAAAAGAATGAGGGAAAGCCTTGTAGATAACAGGGCTAAATAGAACTGGAGGGTGTTGTTCAGTTGCCCAGGAGGTACCTTTCACAGGGTTTTGTTCAAATAAGAGGCGGCTCCTATCCCCACAAACTTTGGTTACTGATTTAGTCTCAGGAAGAGATGCCCATTTGCTTTGAGGAAATTATCCACACCTCATCAGAAGTTTTATTTATACATATATATATACACACATATACATAACATATACAAACATATATAAAATATACACATACTTATATATACATGCATACAACATACATAACATATATACACAAAACATATACACATATATAATGCATAATACACACACAACAGATTTAGCACATATATACCATATACACATATATAATATATTTTATGTGCGAAATAATGAGGTCCAACATTGAAAGTCTAAGTACTACATTAAACTTAATGAATCTGAATCTTAGAGGATTTACAGAAGGAGTTCGTGGAATCATCTCTTGTCTTTTTGATAAAATATAACTCTGATTCTTTAGCTAGGCTGATCATGTAAAGCAAATGCAACTTCCAGAAATCAGCTGAAATTCCTGCAAAGGCGAATACTTCAGTTCCTTAGTCACCATGGGAATCCTAGGGCACGAGAGGCAGCGTAGGGCGCACTCTGGGGTCAGATTGCCTGGGCTGAACTCCTTCTTTTGCCTTCACCAGCTATGTAAACTAGTTACATAATTATTCTTGGTGTCCTTACCTAGAACAGGGTAATCATGGATCTTTCCTCTTATCATTGCTGTGGGGATTAACTGAGTTAATAAGTATAAAGTAATAAGTATAAAGTAACTTGATCCACTAAAATGCTTCTATAATTATTGCAATGAATTTGTTTTAATTCTGTCCCTCCACATCCTCAGTCCACCTGGTGACTAATCTGGGAACCGTGCCTCTCTCCACTTGGTATCATGTCTGCTACAGGGCAAATGCTCCACGAACGCTCACTGAACTGAACTGACTCACCCAGTATCACTCCCAGGATCAGCCAACTCACTACAAACTCACTTGCTGTATTGATTAGATTTAATTTTATTAAAAGTACAAGAACTAGAGCACTAAGGTTTTATCAAACTTATCCTCAGAATATTCATTGTAAAAACTATAGACGTAGAACAGTGCTTCATTTTAGAAAAGTTTATGCCCTCACGTTTTACTTCTATTGTTGAGAACATCTTAAACATTAGAATCCTCTTCAAGACAGTTTTCTCGAGTCATTATTAAAATTATCTTTAACTTCCAAAACTTCCTTATGCAACTGAACTCTTTCTTTTAGGCATATATTGTTATAAATAAAATTCTACACACCTATTTAGTTTGCATGTTTATTTAGGCCTCAGGGTTTGCAGTAACTCAACTTGAAGCCAATAAAAGTCACCAGTTATTGAATACTTACGTGTTTTTCCTGTGTCATCTCAACAGGTGGTTTACTTGTGTTACCTCCCTAATGACTTTTTTTTTAAAGATTTTATTTTTCCATTTTCTCCCCAAAGCCTCCAGGTATGTAGTTGTATATTTTTACTTGTGGGTCCTTTGAGTTGTGGCATGTGGGATGCCGCCTCAGCATGGCCTGATGAGTGTTGCCCTGTCCGCACCCAGGATTCGAACTGGCGAAACCCTGGGCCGCCGAAGCAGAGCACACAAACTTAACCATTCGGCCACTGGGCCGGTCACCCTAATTACTTTAAACAAGTTATTTTCCTCCCATTTAACAGATGAGAACACTGAGACTCAGAGAGTGTAAGAAACTACCAAAGCCACTGCAGCAGATGCTGTCAGTGCTTTCCTGATGTAGATCCTGTAGCCATTTTTGTGCCCACAGAGTCTCTGTGTGCTTTCACCCTCAATACCCAGTACCTGTGTCTCTTTGTTGGCTTCCCACTGGCTGCTGGAACCGTCTTGATCTGTAATTAGCTAACTGATAGTGTCTAGGAATTTACAACCTCCTGGGGTTAGCCCTTAACCACCAACAGAGAGCTGATCTCTACAACCTGAAACACTGCTTCTGGAGGGGACTGAGCCAGATACTCACCCCACCACCCACCCTACCATGGGACAGTCCTTGATATTGCATTTTTGCTTGGTTTCTTTACCTTCCCTATCGCATTTCCCTACTCCCCTCATCAGTTTCTCCCCGGAACATTTTCTAATAATTTACTTTCATTTGAATCCTTGTCTCAGCATTGACTCCTGGCTTCAGGGGAAGTCAAACTAAAAAAAAAAAAATGATCACACAGCTCATAAATGGCAGAGCTGGGATTCAAACGCAATTCTGATAAAGTCCAAGATCGATGCTCTGAAAATCCCTAATCTAGACTGCTTCTCCTGACCATGATAGAAAAGAAGGAAAGAGGAACCAGAGGTGACTGGTGTGGAGACTTCCTTACTGGTTCCTACTTGCTCAGCATCTCTGTAGGTTCTCTGAGTACCAGTCAAGGCTGCCTGGCCAGCTGCCTGACAGCTCTTCTCCTCCCAGGGAGCCCTTCCATGGGCTCCCTGTACCCTCTAACAATCTAAGCTTCCAGCTGCCCCAAGGAAGTGATAGCCAAGCGTGGAACCACAGCACCAGACACATCATGCATAACCAAATCAAATGCAGATCAAACTGAGCTTCTATCAACTAACTGCAGAAATCAATCAGTAATCTACATAGTATTTACTGAATGCCATTTGAGGGCTCACCAGTGGCCATGGTCTCCTCATTTCGGCCTGGAATTTTAGTCTCTTCCTTCTACCTTCCGCGTTAAGTCATCAGTTGACACTCACCACATCAAAGGCTTCTGATTTGGGGTTTATAGCAACCCACTCCCAACCAACATGTTGGAGAAATCATCCCCCAAAATTCAACAGGGAATAGTTTCATTTCAGATACATCTCATGTTAATGAAAGTGCTTAATATCCTCCTATTTTTGTCTTTAATATTCTTCTATTCTCTCCTTAAAGTAAGTTTTTTAGACCGAAGAAAACAGGATTTTAGCACCTATCTAATGGAAATTGGAGAGTCAGGTCATCCTGGGGAATAGCTATACTTTTTCTTTTCACAGCCATAATTGCTATACAAACATGAGCTGGACATGCAAATCTGGCCAGAGTATGCACAGAAGTTAATCTAGCTCCTTCTGTTCCTCAATAAGAGCTTTCCAGGAAGTCAGGATTAGTGATAGCCGTGAAGTGGGAGAGAGCTAGTCAACCATGCTAATGAAGTTCCGAGCAACATCCAGAGAGGATGGTGCTGGCACAGATCACAAGAGAAGTCGGGCACAGCCATACACAAGCTTGTAAACCTAGCATGGGCTGTCCAAGCACAGTGCCTCAGGTACTTCACTGTACTCTTTGTCTTGCCAGCTGATCTGGCCACACTGGGCCCTGACATGGGGCAGGGCTCTTTGACTGACTTTCCTCTGCCTTCATCACAACACATCCTTTCATTGTTAGCTGTTGTTTAGAAAAGCACAGTTTCTCTTGCTCCAACCAAGGAAGCAGCTGGGTCAGTGGCTGGGAAGAGGAGGAGGGAGGATATGTCCCAAATGTTAGGCAGCCACAAAATGGTCCTTCCTAAAATGTGACCTCTGATTTTGGGGGAAGCCAAGGCTCACCAAGATAAAGCATGGTAAACATCACCAATTCAATCTCCACTAACGTGAATCTATCAATACTTACACACTGTACATGGCTATGTAGAAGTCAAATATTCCCAACATCATTATTCTCCTTCCACAAATTTGCAAGGTATTACTAAAAGATTAGATGATGTACAAAATACTAGTTTTTTCATATTCAGAGATCACGAAATTAAGGATTTTATCAATACAACTTTGACTTTTAATTTTGAGAGTTTCATACTTCAAGAAGGGCTTTAGTTGGAAAATAGGAGAAACCTGATTTTTAAGGAATGGGGCTGGGAAAATTGATCCAGCTCTCCAGATGATCCCTAATCAGGGTTTTTCATAATCTAAAGTTCAATGTCCAAAGGGACAGAGAAAACGTGGATTTGGGATCTGGAGGCCTCATTATATTTCTCTGTCTGTCAATATTTGAGGAGATTTAATCAGGTAGGTGGCTCACAGATAAAGGTGGTGTCAGGGGGTTGGGGCTGGGTGATGGTTCAGTCAGTGCAAGATGTTGGCCAGTGGCTGGTACATGGGGTTACAAGGTTCAGTCACCTGGAAAGAGGTTGACAAGACTTAGGGAGGGCATCAGACTCCCATGCATTGGTGTATAGGGAAAGTTCTGGACCTGATGGCATCTGAAGTATACAGCAGAAAAAATGAGATCATTCCATCCACAGGGAAAGCCCACAAATCAGGGCTTAGGGTAGGGCACATGGATGCTTGGGGCTTCCTGGAGACTACTGGCCCTGGCTTCTACAATTGTACAGCTTTGTCTAAACCCCTCCACTTGGAAGGGGGTCCTAGTTCAGCCCCTGCCCTGGTTAGGAAGGGAGATAAGAGAGCATTAGTGACAACTGTGGCATATGCCTGGGGAAGTCACAGGTGAGGATTTAGAAGCTGATACATTCATTCCCTCAACAAATAAATGAAGATCTCCTCTATGTTTCAGCACGCTAGAGGTTGGGGACACAGAGATGAACAAGATATCCTTCACGGATTTTAAGATCTGGTGAGTTTTAAATCCGTATCACTGTATTCCACAGAGCATGCAATGGTTATCTTGTCAATCATCTGAAAACAATTAAATTGCATGTATTTCAAGTTCAATCCAGACTTGCCACACAATTTGAAACACAGATGTCATTAACAACTTCATTTAGGAGAGGGACACACAACAAATGTCACCTCTCCCACAACCTGATCCCACTATCCCACTCTTTTCTGCCTACCCACTGTGTCTTGCCTCTCCTGTGTCCTGCCTCTCAGTGAGACCTTCCATAAAAACATCCTGAAACATTTCCTTCGTGGCTGGGACATGATCCACCATGCTCTAATACCTACAAGCCTGCTGTGGAAATGTAATGCACATGCTATAATTAGCTCAGGTTAAGGCTTAAGGCCAGTGAGTTGTTATATAAACAGAAACAGAGAGTCCTGATAGATATATCTAATGAAATAATGTGGATTCATTTTGAACAGATTTGGGAAATACAGACCAAAAAAAACCCTCTGATTTGTAGCTGAGGCTGAAGAGCTCCAAGCCCCTGGGCCCTCCAGTCTGGTCTGTGCAGGAATCACCAGCCAGGGCACCGGGGAATCCTCTTTGTATGGTCAGTTGCGTCAGATTTCAAAGTGTCTTTATGTGATACATCATCACTGCCTTTATGCTGCTAACTACAGATGATGGGGAAGCTTCGCTCTGGGTTTGAGGATGACACTGTTGACAGCATTACTTAAAGGCCCATGTGAGTGTTGCTGGAAAAGCCAAACTGGGAGGGCAGTGCCTGATGTTTGTGAAAGATGAAGGTGGTCTTTGGGGTCGTGCTGCTGGTGACTGCCTGATGACAAGTTAGGTGCACAGTACTATGGATAAGCAGGTAGTTACGAGAAACGAGGGCTAGGTCTCAAAAGATGCCCTTGTTGATGGTTCTGAAACGTCTAAAATTCTTTATCATGTAGAGTTTAAAGTTACGGTTTAAACCGAACCAGCTTGGGAAAATAATCCAATGACTTAAATTCACAGTGAGGAGAAAACGACCAACCACAGGCTCTTTCCGAGAAAGTTTTCCTAGGGGAAAGGTGCTGGGTGACTGAGGGGCCCTGGGCCCCCTTCTTGTGGGGGATAACCTCAGGCAGAGGCTGCCTGGGCTGGTCCAGGCTGCCATGGAATTCTGTACAGTTGAACCTGGGTTAGCCTCCAGCTGAAGCAGAAAACCAGGTGTGTCCATAAACAGGAGCTCTGGCCAGCACCACACATCAAATGTCAGCTTCATTCCTGTCTACCCCATAACAGAAGCCCCAGTTTAGGCTACTGAACCAAAGTGGTGTGGCAACATTTTGCATACCAGGACTGGCTCTTGTCCTGTAATAGTTGGGTTCTAAGGTGGAAGACCAGAAGTATAGTCGATCATTGGCATGTGTGAATCAAACATTCAAGGTTCAGACTATTCTTGGGTGGTCCCAGTCTTTTATTACTAATTAGCTGAGGCACAAACGTAATCACTCACACTGCCAGCAGCTTTGTAGGGGTGAATCACTTAGCTACTGTGTAAGCCTCCCTGACCTCCCAGACTCTGCCCAGCACACAGCTTTGCTGCACTCAACTCATCTTTCGTATATTTTATTGCGTTCCAAGGGGCAGGCACATACTCTAGGGTTAATAACCTATCTAGGGGTATGTCAAGGTCTCAGTATATAGTCATGAATGTCCAGAGACTACATGGGGAGCAGGCTCAGGCCTTTGTCCCCACTGTGGACCCTCAGTGCACAGTAGCCTAAGCCATACCACAGCCGCACTACAGAGGTGAGCAGATAGCCATGGGACCTGGGCTAGGCACAGGCAGGAGTTCTGGAAAATGGTACACAAGAAAGGTGGCTTAGATACTCTGCTGTCATCAGTCTCAGCATGTTTCCTCCCCCACAGAGCTGTTCTGTGCAAGTACCACTGCTCTGCTAACAGGCTGAGCTGTGTTCCAGGACTACACTGTATTAAAAGTGAGTCACTGCTGATGTTGATAACATTAACTAAAAATGTGGAAACTTAGAAATGGATGGAGTAAGAAAGATCAGACAATTCTTGCAGTCAAAAATCCACACATACTAGGACTTCAAATACTGGTGATTCCATCTCTTCCACATTTGTCTGTGATCCATCTATTTTTTTTTTTTTTACTACAACTGTCACACTTCATCTCTCTCCTGACCTATTACAATCATCTACATTCATCTCTCTCAATTTCACTTTTACCCTATTACTAGTATTATTCCCAAAATGAAAAAATAAGTATTATCACTCTGCTTAAAACTCTTTAATAACCTAACAGCACCATGATTAAACGATGCTTACTTGTCTGTCTTCTCTTTTATAGACCATGAGTTCTTTACAGGCAGGAACATAAATTTAAAATACACTCTTGAATCCATAAAAGTGCTCTATAAAAACTTGCTGAAAGACTGTTTTATGCCATTATCTGCAAATGTCTGTGCTCACATCTTCCATTTGGCACCATCTAGACAGACAAGACCAGGAGCTCCTCAACCTGGCCTGCTATGACCTGCTGCACTGGAGCATCAAAACTGTTTGTGACACCAAGAGGACCAAGTGATGCAGGGGTGCTGATGTACATGGACTCAGGCCATGGCACTACAACAGACTGTAAGATTTCTTTGTGCCTACTGGTGACAGTAAAGGCAGAAGCAATCTACAGCTCTATGGCTTTTTTCCTCACTTCTAGTATGAATGGAAAGCCTGGAATTGTTCCTTCTTGAAAATAGTTAACAGGTACACATTTTACTGTTTACCAACCACAACTGCAACTCTGACACTTGCTTGCAAATAATTACAAAATATATCCTATATGTCTTGGCAACCTCTCAGGGCTCTGCAGAACTTCAATTGCAAGGGGATAGGGTTTATTTAAGAAATAAAATGCTACATCCACTGTGCTATTATTTCCTATCCATTAGCAACGAGAACACAGATGTCTTTTCTTTCACATAAGTGCTGTGTCAGTTTGTATAGGTTTATGAAAAATGTCTAAAGATATACAGAGAGCATTATTTTGAGGATCCATGTTCCCTTAGGACATGGTATCTCACTCCTAGTGTAAGTTTCTTACCTTGACTGGTATAGAATAATGCAGCTTTTAATCTTTAGAGTGATAAGATACTAATTATGTGCTTTGCCTGCAAGCCACACTATATGTAATACATAAAACATGTCTATATATATACTCACCTATACACATAATATATTATACATAAATATTATATATGATACATAAATATTACATACACCAAGTAATGTTTCATCATTAGCACTTTCGCCTGACCTATATCTTTGAGAACTATGACCTGCTAAATATGGCATACACTTCCTCTCTCTTCTCTTCCTTTCTAAATACTATCCATTCTTCAAGGCCCAGCAAGACTTGCCTTTTTCATGAAGGTGTTGCCATCTCCAGGTCTTCTATAATTTAACTCAAATCTACTGACATAAGTCTACTTCCAAAGAGAATAATTATCAATGTAGTGTTCACGTACCACACACTCTGGCCAAATTAATCCTATGCCTTTCTTGAAGTGAGTGCTCAAAAAATGTGTGGAATGCTCAATGTGTGAAATGGAACCACACGTTACCTAGCACAGTGCCCTGTACATGGTATACACCCAGTACCTGCATGAACTCTTCTCCGTGTACACCTCATGTCTGCACCCATGCAATTCTGTTTACATTGTTCCTTTATCACATCAGCCATTCCTATAGTCGCCATCTGCTCTTCTCAGCTTTTTAAAGTCTTAACCTAGTATTCTAGTTACTGCTGAAATAACACCGACCTCCTTTATGAAGCTCTAATTCACTACAGCTGGAGGTGACCTTCCTCTCTTCACTCCTCCGAAAGAGTGTAGTTCAGGGCACTATTTGGAAAGGTAATAGACACTGCCTCACACTATAATTCTTTGTGTATATTCCTGATCTCTTAACTCACGATAAATTCCTTGAAGGAAGAATCATTGTATTCTTCATAACCCTAAGTTTAATCTTTGAAAACAGAAAGCTCTAAAGAAATATCTGTACATTGAATTTGCTGAATTAAGTATTCCAGTCCATCTCAATTTATTCTTTTTCAGAGCATCCTGACCATTTGTATTCATCACACAATCTGGGCCCTAACACTATATAGTCTGTCATTAATTTCTATAAGATCCTCACATCCCAAGTAGACTGAACTTCTTCAGGGCAGGGGCTTGCCTACTCTCTCCTTAGGTTGCTGAGGTCAGAGAGGATGCTCAGTTGTAGACTGATTGAAATAGTAGAGATTTATGATCTAATTTATAACAGGCACTCCTTGGAAGAATATTTATATCCATCAAATCTTTATGCACATTTCTCATTAAAATCACCATCCCAGGCACAGCAATTTTGATGCAATCAGTTGCCAGTTGAACCCTGTGAAGCCCTCAGAAAATGAGGCAATGTTGGTGATTGCTGATTCTGGAATAAGAAATTCTCCCTGAGACTATATAACCTGCCTTCAGGATATAGAGACTGCTATTAAGGATGAGAGATCTACTACAACACATTAGCTACTACAATGGTGGCACTGTTCGCTGTTTAGTTCTCCTTAAATTTCCCATGGGGGCAATTAGACTTAATAAAAAAAATCCTCTCAGGACCAGTATATTTCTAATTGCTCATCTGCCCAAGCAAGAAAAACCCTGCTCAAGGCTTCAAGTGCCAACCTTCCCTAGGCATACAAATCTGTCATCCTCTACCAGCAACTTTTCTCCAGGTGATGCTTTCCAGATCCCTTACTCAGCAGTGCCCCATCCTTCACTCACCAAACTGAATTCAAGTGAATGGCTGGTGAAACTATAGTGGTATCTTTTTTTCTCTTTAATCCTCGTCTGTATTTTTAGTTGCCTTATACAATGGGAGCGAAAATAAAAATAAAATGACTTGGGTACAGTCTGGACTAGGCAGAAAAAGAAACACATGGTCCATGAATGTCATCTGAGATTCAACCTAGATCATGTCATGTGATCATTTTGGCTGAACCCATCAGATAAATGGTCAGAACTGGGAAACACACACACACGTGCACACTCGTGTTCGAACATGCTCATCTACACCTTCTTACGTAAACATCATACCCCATCCTTAACAATCCTCAGGCCATTTTAAGGTAGAATTCTGGAGTAGCCACATATTCCAAAGGAATTTTGGTTAGCCAAGGAAAAAAAAGAAGGAGGAAGAAATTTTTTCCTTTGCTAACCTACTTACTATCTCTAAGTACTGGTAGGCTATGTGGTTTGTGTTTACTGTAAACCATTGCCTTTTCTTATGTTCTTCTCCCCTCAAACCAAAAACAAAGCAAACAAACTCTCAAGCAAACATAAAACCAGCTAACGGTGTTGTTTCCTTATGAAGTTAAAGGTTTACTGAAATGTCAAAGCAGCTGAAATAGATGCTCTTTGCAGACTCTCTAGGTCTAAAATGTAACTTGAGCTCTAGTCTTTCAGCTGGGGATGCATTTTTAATTTTCTTTAAAGATTTCCTTTGCCATGCTTGTCATTTTACAGGTTTTTTAAATTCCTCGAGACTTGCCCAGTGGAGTGAAAGTCACCTTAATGAAGAAAGTAGAGATTAAGCCACCATGACTTCGGAATAGCAGAGGATCTCAGCTGTAATTCTTTGGCTCAGAACCAGGGTCTAAAACCAGCCATGGGAAAAGCTGCTGAAATGGAGCCTGCAATTCTGTCCATGTTTGACTTGCATAATGTTGACATTATAACACCAGAGAGACCCAAAAATATTACAAACAATTATGACTTCTTTCTATAAATATTTTTAAATTGCTCTAAGAGATAAAATCACATATTTTACCCTTCTTGTTTTCTTAGTTACTCTGGTCGCCCTCAGCAGCTCACTACTATGCATTTATTTTTGGCTCAAAGGTCAGGGAGGACATCTTAAGGCACTACCTCTGCTGTTAAACTGTGTTTTCCAACATGAGTGCCCGGTGAGTAGAGGACTCAGCTGCTCTTAAAGCAACAACTGAAGGTGGTATCATAGCATAGGAGAAATCCACTGTCTCTGTCTTCTGTTGGAACCCAAGCAAGGAAGAAAACCAAAGATGCAAGACAATCTTTTAAAAAGTCTCCCACCCATTTGTGAGCTCAATTTTCTTTCTGGACAGAAAAATCCTTCTTCTCATTCCCTTTCATTACTCTTTCTTGTTCCAGTTATTTCTGCTATGAGACAAGTTTGAATATATTGAGACTTCTCCACTAGGAAGAGGGTATATAAAAAAAGGAAGGAGAATTAGAGAGATGGCCAAGGAAGCTCATGACTTCTGAGTACATTATTTAACTGTTTCAAGTGTCTCTTCCTTCAAATTTAGTGAAATGGTAATCGCCCAGAGACTGAGAGTGAAATTTATTGGAAACTTGCAATTGCCGCTCTCAGAGAATATGATTAGGCCTTAATTCTGAGCTCTGGAAATAGGCTATGACATCCTTAGTCACAGATGAGCTCAGTGATCAGTAGGTTAATAACCCTTCAGGGCAATTTTAATATCTCTCCCCAAGCCTGAGGACCAAGAGACCTGGCTTGTCTTCCATATAAATGCCCCCAGCATGATTTGTAGCATTTTTGATGTGAAAACATCAGACGTCAAAGCTGGCTACTGTATTCCTCCTAAAGCATCCACGGAAAAGTCCTCCCAGTTTAGGATTTTAAAGCTAAGACAAGTTTCCTATTTGTTGCTACTTAAAACTCACATCTTTTAACTAAATCATCTGAGGAACTTAGATTAACAAATAAAGTTCAGTGGTATTTCCAAACACTGGTGGTGGGAATGGGAAAGCAGAACTCACCTTCACTCCCAGAAAAAGCATCACTTGAGCCTGCCACTGCCAAGGTCAACAGCAGCTGCCAGAGATCCATACCTGTGGGACCTGTAATCACACAAAAAAGAATACAAGAAAGCCAATTAAAAGCAGACCATTATCATTAAATCCTGTTTAAAGATTGGCTAAATCATGAAGGAGCCGACATGCATGTCAGTTCTAGAAGGAATCCCAATAAATCTTTCATTGCCCCAGAGTCTCATGTTGTCATACTTTTCATGAAAGCAAACAGCAGGTCGTAATAAATTCTACTTCCCGTGGGTGCTCGCCTCAGGAAATAACATGGACACTAAAGATTTTCACATCCTGGCCGACAGCGATTGAACCACCTCACACCAAATGACCCCCACACACCGCTTCAATCACAGGGCCAGTGTGTTTCACTTTAATTTGATCTGGAAATAGAAAAACTTGTCATCAGTATCACCAAGCAAGGGGCTCTGGGTTGGACGGGCTACAAAAGGAAAAACAAAACAATCCATTATAATAGTAAAACTTCTCCAGTGAACAAAAGAGCTCAATTAGCACTCAAAATACTGTGCTAATGAGCTATCTGAAGGAAGTTTAACTAGGCAGAAAGGAGAAGGTGAGAAGCAAAAGATAGCAAAACATCTCTGCTTCCTAGTGTCCTCCTGGGTTTTTAGTTTCAGGAGGAATGTGGTCTCTGAAAGGCCCAGGAATGTGAACAGCTCAGGCTCAAAGAAGGGTCAGGTCGTGATCTTGCTAGCAGTTGGAATCCAGAGTGTGGCCACACCTTGAACTCTTCAGTTTGATGAAAGGGGGAGCAGGTCAACATGCCTCAGTCAGCACACACCTTTACCTGAAGGAAATAAGCTTCTTTGGAATAAATAAACCAGGTATCTACTTCCAAGATCTCTGAAGAGACAAGTTTGGGCTGGTTTAAAATGAACTCAGGAGACAGCCCTTTGGAGAGTTGATGCTACATCTGACAACTAATGCCAACTATTTGAAAGCTTTGCTGCAACATTTCCACAAAATGACACTACTTACAAGTCACTCAGGCATACCTGATCATCACACTGGGATCTCCACCAGGGCCTCTACTGGCCTCATTTTTATTATTGTACCTTCTTGACAATAACGAAATAGCTCTCCTCGTTACCGCTAATCAGGCTGAAATGATGAACAAGAATGTTTGTTTTCATGGGTAATGGAATGATCTGGTCCCCGGTAATGGCTGTGTAATTCTGAATAGGTATAAAATGTCTGATGTTCTGTACTTCCATTTCTAGACTGTGGATGATCAATCACTTTTTTTGTCCAATATGATTTTATGTTCTCAAAAAATTCTAAGAAAACACATCTTTACATAAACTGAATATCTTCCTGTGTCTGAATACCCATGTGTATGCCAACACACATAAGGAGCCCCCTCCCACACCGCCTCATGGAGTCACTGATAGGATCAACATGATAGTGCAGATGACACACTTGCCAACTGTGAGATTTCATACAAATGTGAGTTGCAGTTATTATAACATCCACGTTTTAAATTCCTAACCTGGAAGGCTCTGGGCTAAAGGGCTTGCATTACCCTCATCTGCTTTGCAAATGTGAACCTCTGAGCATCTCTCCCTTAGTCCTTTACTCCTAGGTGAACAGGCTATGTAATCATAGTTTGAAGCTTCCAACAGAAATACATAAAATATCCTGTTGGTAACTGGATATTTCCTTTTAAATTTTATTTTTGAAGTATTTTTTTAAGTAGGAAAGCATGGAGGAACTGGACTCTGTATATAGCGTTGGTTTTTCTTGCCATCCCCATCACCCTGAGTGTCAGGTAAAGAAGCCTCCCCTGGCACATGCTCTCTTGATATCAGATTGTAACAGAGAATCCCAAGGCCCAGACAGCATTTTTCACTTTCCAAGTGAATAAGAATATGAACAGATTTGCTTCTCCCAGAAGAGTTCTTTCTCTGGTTCGGAAGCCACCTCTTCAAACATCTCAAAGAGACTTGGCAGATGCCAGAAATAAATAAATTTTGCTTCAGATGAATAGTAGTTGACCCCCTCCCATCCCCAAACTTCTGAAAATGGCTGCCTGCGAATGAACTTCACTTCTCCCAAACAAGGAACTGATTATCACACCACTTCCTTCACAAGTCAAACACATCTCCATAGAGCACGCTCTCTCTCACAAAACAAAACAAACAAACAAACAAATCAGAATCCCCAAAGAAAAACTAACCAGAAATCTGCACACTACCACAGCAGAAAAGGAGGTGTTTAAAACTGCCATTTGCCCAAAAGGGAGATGAGAACAGTTCACCACCACTGAGTGCACTGCATAGGGACCCAATTCTAATTCTCTAACTAGGGGTGGGAGCAGAGAAGACGGTAGAGAACTGTGGCTGGATTCAGTAAGAGCCAATTGTTTCATTGGAGAGGAACACTCTCTTCCACTGTAGCTGGCTCAGAGGGGCTGCTGGCTGCTCTGAAAACAGCCCCGCTGCACTCCCCTAGTGAACTCTCTCTAGAACCACCACATGCCTTAGGCCAATGGGCACTCTGTTCAATTCGATTGTGACCTACCCGCTTCCACTTTGCAGACCTCTGTGTGGCCGCTTCTAAAGGAGAGACTCTTTCTTTATTAGGTTCTAGCTGAGATAAAATGTTAGGAGAGGACAGAGTGTCCGCACAAAAAGTCTGGAACTTTAATCTATCAATGATGCACCAGATGTGAGCAGGAGAAAGTCCCATTATTCCCCTTCCCCAGTATAATAATCTGAGTAGAGGCAGGCACTGTCCAGAGGAATCTACCAAATTGTATCTTAGCCTGTGGGGTTTTTAAAGTTTGCGGTATTTTTCTAGGGAGAATCCCTTTCTAAATTTCTAATGATATGTATGCATTCTTTGGTTATAGCCTCATGGCAAGATTTTCATTGGGGGTGGGGAGAGACAAGCTTCTACTCTTGCATAATAGAACTCACATAATTTCCACTCAAAGCCTGAGGCATCTTGACTGCTCCCCCCACCTGAAGGGAGAGTCAGTTGAAAAGCAAGGTGATCCAGCTGGCATGAGTTTTAATTCTGTAAACTGTCCAGCGGAGGAGGCCTCCAAATTACAGTTAGGCCTATGATATACTGACTTTTATTCCTTGGCTATAAAACAGTCCATAAACACATGAGAAGAGATGGAGATTAAACATAACATTTTTTCCAACATGTTATAACCAACTCCAGGCAAAGAAAGCAGTTGATTTAATTCTCTTAGATTTAAAATTAGCAACTATTTGTTGAACTACTAGTGCCTGCTAGCACTGTGCAAGGAACAATGGAGAATACAAAAGCAATCATAGTTCTTGACTGCAAGAATTAGGCAAGATAGGTATGTGAAACTGAGCAAGAGGAGCATGACTAAAAGTGGAAGATCAGAGTAGGGAAAAATCAGCCACCGGATTGAGGGGCCTAAACTTAGAACTAAATGACAGGTAAGGCAAAGTGAGAAGGGGTGTGTGAACTTGTATTATGGGGAAAAACTCAGACAGTGCAAATGTCCTATCTGGGTTCTAATTCGTTCAGGATAGTAGTCAGAGGAGATTGGTGAGACAGAGAGCAAGGTTCGGAATGATGAATAAAGGGGAATAAAATTGGACTGGCAAGACAGGACCAGACTGAAACAGTATTTCCAACTCATATTAATCAGAAAGTCACTAGAAGTTTTGGTACAGCTTAATCACGTGCAAAAGTGGATTTTTCTTGGGATAAACCTGCCCCTCATACTTTTTAACTTAATATCACTGAGAAATCCTGACAAGATTTGGTGATAACTGGATAAAGGAGATGATAAAGAAAGACACGTTGATCACAAATGACTGAGTATATAGTATACGTGTGGATGAAAGATGGTGCTATTGACAGAAATCAGGAATTTGGGATCTGAGTTGTTTAGGGGAGGGGAAGGTCATATGACCATCTTGGAATCTTGGTGTTTAAGGTGATTACAAGACTTGTGGAATTGTTAGAAACGTCTAGTGGAGAGCTGAAGGCAGGACACCAAAGATCAAGAGAGAAGTCATTACTAGATTCCAGAGCTATCTACGTAGAGATGATGAGTATCAGATGAATTTAATGTGAAGACTAGACTGTTTCATGAAGAACCCCTACATCTTTATTAGAAGTAATATTTAGAAGTATATTAAGCCATATAGGGAAAAATGTGCTCATATCCAGTTTGTAAATTTGCCGAGACAAAACAACCACCACCCAAAGCAACATGCACCTTCTGATTTGTATGAAGCATTTAAAAGGAAAGTGGTCAAAAACACGCCTAGAAGTATGATGTTAGCATATTAATATACAGGAGGAATAAAATGACAGATTTAGGAGCTTATAATCCCATTAAAGCAAAATACCAAAATGGCAGCTGATGGATCAGAAATAATAAGTTCTCCCCAATTTTTGTTTTATTAGTGTAGCTGCTCTGATACCGAAAAAGTAAGAGCTGATTAAAAAATCCCCACAGAAGCAGAATTGCTTATATTGCAAAACCAAGATTGCAGGTGGATAACCTAATAAATGTGTACTTTCTGATGCTGGTGTTGATTACTAATAAAATATTGCAAAACTGAATTTTGTTGATTTTCTGGTGAGGCTTTCCTAAGAACTCGGCACTGGAAAAGGGAGAAGCTAATCCAAAACATACCAAAGGGTATTTGAAATGACCTAGTCTAATTCAGCATTTATCTGACCAGCTTGCATTTGGAGTTCATGTTAATGCCCACTTTTTATGGTGGTGCTCATTTGAAAATTGCTCAGCCCCAAAATGCCCTAGGTCAATTTATTTCCTTTGCATTAGTGGGGAAGAAAAATTTCACAGACATTATTGACATAACTACTTTTGCTGAGATTTTCTCTTCTCAGGAATCCAGTGGGGAATACAGGATGGGAAAGTATTTTAAATGTGTAAGGTAAGAGGGAAAAAAGGACTTTGGGAATAGTATATACAGTAGGTCTCCATTTTTATAAGAAAAATAAATCATATAGGGTATGAACCTGTGCTGACCAATTCGGTTACCATCAGTCACCTGTGGCTATTGAGCACTTGAAATGTAGCTAATGTGACTGAGAAATTAAGTTAGAATCTAAATTTTCATTTTAACTAATTAAATATGTCAATTAAATAATTAAGTATATTTGGAACAGGCTGGGTATGTGAATCTACTTTTTCAGATATACATTTTATGAAATCTAAACACAGATCAAGTATTCCTGATGAAAATTTAGCATCTTAATTGACATGTGCTGTAAGTGTAAAATATACATGGACTTTGACGGCTTGGTATCCAAAAAAACACGTAAAACAGTTCAGTAATATTTATGTTAACTATAATGTTAAAATCATATTTTGGATTGTTGGGTTAAATAAAATTATTAAAAACTAATATCTTGTTTCCTTTTATTTTTTTAAATGATTTTTAAAGATTAGTAGAAAATTTTAAATCACATACGTGGCTTGCATTATATTTTATATTTCTACTTGACAACATTGATAAATACATTTTATGGTTTGTATGTTTATACTTGCATTCAGAAACAAACTGTTACAGTGAGCATGTATGCTTTCATAACAAAAACAATAGCAAAATAAAATTTTATATTTCTAATGACATACAAAACCATTATGATTATGTTTTAAGAGATCCTCCCAAATGCAGAATGATAGAGACAGAAGATTCACTGAAGACTTAGGTATAATTATATTTGTAGAAAGTTTTTTTAAGGGTACCTAGTGTGCCCTTGTTTACCTTTAGAAGTGTGACCACTCATATTGTATCTCTGAGTCACCGACAGTGGTGTACTGATGAATATTTAACGACATTCTGTCTGGAATTAAAAAAAGGACCATGGTTTGCAGTGTTTGCCAATTTCTGTGGTATAAATACCTTCCCCAAGGCTGATTTTAAGTTACCAAGTCACTGAACGTGGATTCCCTGAATCACTGGATTCACTGAAGTTACCAATCGTGGATTCACAAGCCAGTAGGAACTGGACCAGCACACCACCACCTGGGCAAGTGAACGATGCTATCTAGGTTCCATGTGAGGTAACAGGTACAAAGATTAAGCAATCTGCTGACATTGACATATGATGTAAGAGACAGTGTTACTGAGTGAACCCTGGACACTTGATTTGATGCCATCTGTTCCACTGTCAGCTGATAACATTTAGTTAATAATCATTGATGGATACTTTCCCAGGTCTTTGGAAATTAACATCAGCCTGTAACACAGACGCTATCCTTGATCTTCACTTACAGAGATGGTGAGCTTAGGTCTTAAAAGCATGTGTTCTGGAGTCAGAGAGAGCTAGGTTCAAATCCTGAGGTTTGCCAAACCTCAGATAAAGATATCACTCCTCTCTAATATGGAAATGATAATATTTTTCCCTTCTTCATAGGAAAATCAGGAGGGCATCAAATGAGATGATTTATTCAAAGCATTTGGCATGCCCCCTGAAAGTACCAATAAGTGCTAGCTACTTACTAGGCCCTTTCCGATACTAGAAATAAATAGACTATGTTTTACAATGCCTTCATGGAAAGATTGGGGCCCTCATTTGTATGTCAAGAAATGGAAGCCTAAGCAGATGGTAAAGCAACCAGCACATGTGCTCTTGGGCAGCCACAATATATGACTCCCTTCTCAGTGAAGCACACTTACATCACATGAGGGCCCAGGGAAAGGGAAGGATCATTGTAACGTATTCTCATGTGTAATATGTGCATCTCCCTGGATAAGGCAGGAAGGCTGCCCATTTTTGTTTAAGTGTACAGGCAATTACACACCTTTGACACGGAGGCTCAACTGTGAGGAAAATAATCTAGACACTGATTATAATCACCCCTAATCACCAGCTCATCTAGAGATGAAAATTCTATACTGTTACCAGGTCCAGATCATTTGTATGTGAATCATGGATTTCTAGAGCTGAAAATCGGGTAGATGAATTTCAATGATAAGAGGCTTAGCTTGAAGCTAGGTCTCTTCCTGCAAGAACACAGAGAAGGAAGCTGGGTTACAGGAGCCTGGGTCTCTACCTCTTCCTTGCTGGAGGAGTGAAAGAATAAGGGGCATTTCAGTACCAAATGCTTAGTGCTACTCCTGTCTTGGTCTTCATGGGTATTTTGCTGGAGGAGACCTTTCTCGGTGCATAGGGCATTCTGTTTGAGTTTAGTAGACCCCAGTGGTACTTTGCAACACTTCACCATAACAACTATCCCTATGGATGGTTGTCAGACTCACCCAGCCTCATTTACTTGGTGTATCCACTGATTCAGGATGCAGGTGTAGCTCTTTCACAGAAGAGAAAAGCAATCACATAGGTGCTTAGCTGAACAATATGTTTCTTTTTCTACCTTACTGACATTATTGTACCTACTAAGTCATTTTTTCCAAAACAGAATTTTAAAAAGCAAACTTCTCACTGGATTTCTGCTTTCTCTCTCTTTCCACAAGTGGTTCTTTTTTAAATCTAATTTTTCATTACTATGATAGATCATATAGAACATGGAGAATATATTTTAAATAAAGCTAAAGATGGAGTTTCTTTCAAACTCTCAGATGGAAATTGGCTTTGTTTTACCTAATTTAATAGGAAATAGATAAACTGTTGAAGACAAGATCTCATAGAATGAAGTCTTTAAACAAAAACATTATCTTGACTAGATTATAATCTGACAATGATTAGTACAATAATTCATAGTGTACTAAATTCTTTTTATATCTTAAAGAAACGCATGTCACTGCCTTTTGGGGGGCTAACAGAAACACAGGTTTTTAGAGGAGTTACTAGCCAGCCCAGATAACATATAGAGCAAAAATTGTGAGAAACTCTTCTTTCTTTTTATCAAGTCCAAAATAAAGAAGTTGTTCTTTTAAGGTAAACAAGTTGGGAAACCAAGAGTGAGGCAATATGATCTCCTGGGGAAAGCATTACTAGGAAGGAGTCAGCAATCCCAAGCCCTGGTGCCAGTCCAACACTGCCTGACTTGGTGACTCGGGCAGTCATTTAATCCCTGTGGGCTTCAGTTCCCTCACCTGCACATCATTCCATGATTTGGAGATGAGCCAAATCCTGCGTTGTCCAATGTAATGAACAGCTGCCATTCATTGAGGACCACTGGTGTCCTGATGTTGCCAGGCTCCTTGTCCTTGTCCTTTTTTAGCTGTGGGCAAACTGGGGGCAGTGTCTCACTCACTATTGTATCCCTAACAACTAGCCTGAGGCCAGACACAGAAGAGATACCCTCTCCAAAATCTGCCCAGTGAATAAGTGTGCCAGGTGACTTCTTATTTCACTCAACTTGCACACAGATCCAGCAAGAGAGTGCCTCATTTTAAGATTGAGGAAATGAAAGTTTAGAGGAGCTTAGGGAGGTTAAGGGAATCCTCCAGGCTCAAACAGAATATTTCTGAGTAGGGATTGGAACTGCGCTTAATGTTTCCAAGGCTTGCCTTTGCTTTCCCATGCTTCTTAAATGATAAACCAGGCAGACTAAACACATGAATAGGGTACCAGTGAGGCAGGCAAACCACGGAAAGCAAGAAAAAGAGAGTAAGTTTGGATCTGAATTACGAACAAGGGCAGACATCATAGTATTTTTAATACTTAAGGCCTGTTAAAGACAGTGATAATTCATAAATGCTGACACAGCAGATTCTTTAGTAACAGTATTACTCAAGGGGTATAACGTTCATCTTTATCCCTTAGAACCTCCAAGAGCACCTGGTCTACTTTTGGGTACATTACTTAAGAGCTATGAAGTGTGCTCTTTTCATGACCCAGGGGCATCCCCCCACCTCCTTTAAGTTTATACATATAAATAGAAAGAAGTCTATTTGACCAGACTGACTGGCTGCCAGATAGATGGCAAACATGGGGCAGATCAATGTCATGTCTCATCTCCAGGAATTTTATGATACAGCACTTCACTCTTCAAGATCACAGGAGGTGTAATAGCTTGGATGTGGACCATTCATTGTTAATAGCTTTAATAGAAAATGCTCTCTAGAAATATAATGCAAGCCACAAATGCCAGCTACATATGTAATTTTAAATTTTCTAGTAATGGCATTAAAAAAGTAAATAAATAGATAAAATTAATTTTAATGTATCTTATTTAGCACCTAAATATATAAAGCAAATGTTAACATATCTACAGGGAGAAATAGACAGTAGTATAATAATAGTAGGGGACTTTAATACCCCACTTACATCAATGGATAGATCATCCAGACAGAAAGTCAATAAGGAAACATTGACCTTAAATGATACATGAGACCCGATGGACTTAACAGTTATTTACAGAACATTCCATCCAAAAGCAGCAGAATACACATTCTTCTCAAATACACATGGGACATTTTCCAAGATAGATCACATATTGGTCCACAAAACAAGTCTTAATAAATTTAAGAGGATTTAAATCATATCAAGCATCTTTTCTGACCACAATCGTAAGAAATTAGAAATTACATGAAAAAACCTAGAAAATTCACAAATATGTGGAGATTAAACATGCTCCTGTACAACCAATGGATCAAAGAAAAAAATCAAGAGAAACAAAAAGCACCTTAAGACAAATGAAAATAGAAATGTAACATACCAAAACTTATGGGATGCAGCAAAAGCAGTTTTCAGAGGGAAGTTCATAGTGATAAATGCCTACCTCAAGAAATGAGAAAACAACCTAACTTTACACCTCAAGGAACTATAAAAAGAAAAACAAATAAAGTCCAAAGTTAGCAGAAGGAATGAAATAACAAATATTAGGGTAGAAATAAATGAAATAGAGACTAAAAAGACAACAGAAAAGACCAATGAAACTAAGAGCTGTTTCTTTGAAAAGAAAACAAAATTTACAAACCTTTAGGTAGACTCTCCAAGAAAAAAAAAGAGAGGACTCAAATAAAAAAAATCAGAAGTGAAAGAGGAGATGTTACAACTGATGATACAGAAATACAAAGGATCATAAAAGATTACTATGAACTATTATAAGCTAACAAGTTAGACAACCTAGAAGAAATGGACAAATTCCTAGAAACACAAAGCCTACTAAGACTGAATCATAATGAAATAGAAAATCTGAACAGACGGATTACTAGTAAGGAGATTAAACCAGTAATCAAAAACCTCCCAACAAAAAAAAAGTTCAGGACCAAGCAGCTTCACTGGTGAATTCTACCCAACATTCAAAGAAGAATTAACACCAATCCTTCTCAAACTCTTCCACAAATAGAAGAGGAAGGAACTCTTCCAAACTCATTTTACGAGGCCAGCATTACCCTGAAACCAAAACCAGACAAGGATGCCATCAGAAAAGAAAATCACAGGCCAATATCCCTGATGAACATAGATGCAAAAATCCTCAACAAAATATTAGCAAACCAAATTCAACAATATATTAAAAGGATCATATTCCATGATCATGTGAGATTTATTCCGGGATGCAAGTATGGTTTAACACCCACAAATTAGTCGATTTGATACACTACATTAACAAAATGAAAGATAAAAGTCACATGAACATCTTAATAGGTGTATAAAAACATTTGACAAAATTCAATATCCCTTTATGATAAAAACTCTCAACAAAGTAGGCACAGAGGGAACATAACCCAACATACTAAAGGCCATATATGCCAAACCCACAGCTAACATCATATTCAATGATGAAAGCTGAAAGCTTTTCCTCTAAGATCAGAAATAAGACAAGGATGCCCACTCTCACCACTTTTATTCAACATAGTATTGGAAGTCCTAGCCAGAGCAACTAGGCAAAAAAAAAAAAAAAGAAAGAAAGAAAGAAAGAAAGAAAAGGCATCCAAATTGGAAAGGAAGAAGTCAAACTGTCACTATTTGCAGATAACATGATATTATATATAGAAAACCCTAAAACTCCACCAAAAAACTGTTAGAACTAACAAACGAATTCAGTAAAGTTACAAGATAAAAAATCAATACACAAAAATCTGTTGTATTTCTATACACTAATAATGAACTACCAGAAAGAAATTAAGAAAACAATCTCATTTACAATTGCATCAAAAAAATAAAATACCCAGGAATAAATTTAACCAAGGAAGCGAAAGTCCTATATTGAAAACTACAAGACATTAATGAAAGAAATTGAAGAAGACACAAATATATGGAAAGATATTCTCTGCTCACAGATTGGATGAATTAATATCATTAAAATGTCAATTCTACCAAAAGCAATATACAGATTCAATGCAATCTCTACCAAAATTCCAATGGCATTTTTCACAGAAATAGAACCAACAATCCTAAAATTTGTATGAAACCATAAAAGACTCCCAACAGTCAAAGCAATTTGAGAGAGAACAAAGCTGGAGGCCTCATGCTCTCTGATTTCAAACTACATTACAAAGCTATAGTAATTAAAACAGTATGATATTAACATAGAAACAGACATATAGATCAATGGAACAGAAAAGAGAGCACAGAAATAAACCCACACACATATGGTCAATTAATTTATAAAAAAGGAGCCAAGAATATACAATGGGGAAAGGACAGTCTCTTCAATAAATGGTGCTGGGAAAACTAGGCAGCCACATGCAAAAGAATGAAGCTGGACCACTATCTTACACTATATGCAAAACTTAACTCAAAATTGATTAAAGACTAAGACCCGAAACCATAAAACTCCTAGGAGAAAACAAGTGGTAAGCTCTTTGACATTGGTCTTGGCAATGATTTTTGAATCTGATACCAAAAGCAAAAGCAACAAAAGCAAAAATAAAGAACTGGGGCTACATCAAACTAAGTAGCTTCTGCACAGCAAAGGAAACCATCAACAAAATGAAAAAGCAACCTACTGAATGGGAGAAAATATTTGCAAATCATCTACCCGATATGGGGCTAATATCCAAAATATATAAAGAACTCATAAAACTCAATAGCAAAAATACAAACAACCCTATTAAAAAATGGGCAGAAGACCTGAATAGACATTTTTCCAAAGAAGACATACAGACGGCCAACAGGTACATGAGAAGATGCTCCACATCACTAATCATCAGAGAAACACAACTTAAAATCACAATGAGATATCACCTCATACTTGCTGGAATGGCTATTATCAAAAAGACTAGAAATAAAAAGTGTTGACGAAGATGTGGAGAAAAGGGAACCCTTGTGCACTGTTGGTGGGAATCTAAATTGGTGCAGCCACTATGAAAACAATATGGAGGTGCCTCCAAAAATTAAAAATACAACTACCATATGATCCAGCAATTCCACTTCTGAGTATTTGTCAGAACAAAATGAAAACACTAACTCAAAAAGATAAATGCACCTCTATGTTCATTGCAGCATTACTTATAACAGGTAAAATATAGAAACAACCTCTGTGTCCATCAACAGATGAATGGAAAAAAATTGTGGTATATGTATATGTGTATATATATATATATATATATATATATATATACACACACACACACAATGGAATATTATCCAGCCATAAAAACGAATGAAATCTTGCCATTTGTGACAACATGATGGACCTCAAGGGCATTATGCTAAGTGAAATAAGCCAAAAAGAGAAGGACAAATACTATATTAACTCTCATGTGTGGAATCTAAAATATATATATCAGAAAAAAAAAACCCAAGCTCATAGATGCAGAGAATAGGTTAGTGGTTACCAGAGGCAGGAGATAGGGAGTGGGAGAAATGGGTAAATCTTTTTTTGTGTGTTAGCGTAAATTAATTGAATTAAAAAAAATCAACAAAATGAAAAGACAACTTACCAATTGGGAGAAGATATTTGCCAATCATATATCTGACAAAGGGTCAATATCCAAAAAATTTAAAGAACTCATACAACTCAAGAACCAAAAAAAAGCTATACGACTCAACAATAACAACAAAAAACCAAACAACCAAATATGGGTAGAGGATCTGAACATTTTTCCAAAGAAGATATACAGATGGCCAGCAGGTCCACGAAAAGACGTTCAATATCACTAATTATTAGGGAAATGCAAATCAAAACCATAATGAGATAACACCTCACACCCTTCAGAATGGCTATTATTAAAAAGATAAGAAATAACAAGTGTTTGAGAGGATGTATAGAAGAGAGAACTGTCTTAGACTGCTGGTAGGAATGTAAATTGGTATAGCCACTATGGAAAACAGTATGGAGATTCCTCAAAAAATTAAAAATAGAACTACCAAATGGTCTACCTATTCCACTTCTGGGTATTTGTCCAAAGAACACAAAAACACTACTTTGAAAAGATATATGCACCCCTATGTTCATTGCAGCATTATTCATAATAGACAGGACTTAGAAACAACCTAAGTATTCATTGATAGATGAATGGATAAAGAAGATGTGGTATGTATGTATGTATAAAGATAGATAGATGAAAGAAAGATAGATAGAGAGAGATATACAGTGGAATACTACTCAGCCATAAAAAAGATGAAACCTTGCCCTTTGTGACAACATGGATAGACCTGGAGGGCATTTTGCTAAGTGAAATAAGTCAGGTGGAAAAAGACAAATACTATATGATTTACTCATATGTGGAAGATAAACAGACAAACACATAGATAAAAGAATAGATTGGTGGTTATTGGAGAGAAAGAAGGGTACAGGAGGGCCAAAGGGGTAAAATGGCACATTTGTACTGGAACTGTATTTGAACTAGACTTCTGGTGGTGAACACAATGTAGTCTATACAGGAGTCAAAATACAATGATGTCTGCCTGAGATTTATATAATGTTATAAATCAATGTTACCTTAATAAAAAAAAGTAACCAGTGTAAATGAAAACAGTTGGTTTATTAGAGGAGTGGGATTCTGGATTTTTCTTACTTCCTCCCCTCTTTCTCTTTTTTTGGTTACTCATGCAACAATAATGTTTACTAGATGGTTTTCCATAAAAGTTATTGTAAATATTAATAATACTTAAAAAACGTTTGAGAAGTGATGATTTAAGAATATTTAGAGACATTCTCCCTCTAGAGAATGGTATTATTTATCTGAAGAGTCAAGTAAAAAAGACAAAGCAGAAAAAGATCACAGATTGGGGCAGAAGGCTCGGGTACTAGTCCTAGCTCTTTGGAGAGACCTTAGTTAACTCATTTAATTCTTTTGAATCTCAGTTTTCTCATCTATATCATGAAAGGAGTACTAGTATCTGGTCTCTAAGCTCCCTTCCAGTTCTAAAAGTCTGTTAGTCCACATCCCTATGTACTACACTGAAGGCTCATGCGTATCTATCACTCTTCTAGCTTCTCCCCCAACACCTCCCCCAACAGAATCAAGAAGTCCAAGACAAAGTTCACGCTTCACTAGGTTTTTGTGATAGAAACTTAGCCATCTAATAAATGAAGAAATACATAATACAGTATCTTACTAAGGGCTAAACTATATGATGAAGATGTTTAAATTACATGGAAAAAATAAATATCTTATTTAACCCTATATATCCAAAATATTATCATTTCAAGATGTAATAAATATGAGAACTATTAATGAGATATTTTATACTCTTTTTTTCATACTAAGTCTATATATCGGCTGCGTATTTAACACTCACAGCACATTGCAATTGGCACTAGGCACATTTCCAGCTCAATAGCCACATGCAGCTAGTGGTTACTGAATTGGGACTGTGCAGCTCTGGAACACTGAGAGATGTGGACGTCCGTGGGGCCAGTTCTGTGGCTAGTGCAGAATAGTGCTTACTATTGCTCATGAGCAGGCCACACTGTTGAGAAGAGACCTTTAAACAGTTAATTTGCAAGGTCTAATAGTTTCTTAAAGTCTTAGAAAGGAATAATCTTGCTACTGAATCAAGAAACAGGGTGTCCTAGACCTTTGCAACACTCATTTTGCACATAGTCATCGAGCGCTGAAGTCTACATGCAGTTAAATGATAAACCTTTAGTTTGTGGGACAGAATTTGGAATTCGAGCACCAGATCTCTCCCTACTTATGGGACTTTAAGCGAGTCATTTCTCACCCTCGGCCTCAGTTTCCTTATATCCAAAATAGAACGTCAGCACATATCAATAGTTCCCAGCCTTGGCTGTGCACTAGAACCACCCAGGAACTTAACAAACAAATGTCCTGGTCTTACCATAGATAAACGGAGAAGCACTGACCTAGTGCAAACCAAATGTGCTATGATTTTGAAGTCTGTGAAAACTGAGCTCACCTGCCCGAAGGAGCCTTTCAGCTGAGGAGAGGGAGAGAGAAACAATGTCATTCTCCCCCATTCAACCAACCAGTAAACATACTTTTTGCAACAGAGAACTTTCTATGCCAAGTGGTTGAAATACTGAAATATGAAGGCAGGGTCAGAAAATACTAGACTATGAAATGGCAAATAAAAAGAATGCATATAAACCAATGAAATCAGCCATCCACACATATGATCACTCAAGAAATGACAAAATATTATTTCAAAGTGCTGCTGCTGACACTCGGTAGGCAGAATGCTAAAGAGGTCCCCAAAGATTACCATCTCTGGTTATTCAACCAAACCTATCTAGGTACTGTGCTGAAGAGGCTCTGAAGATGAAACTAAGGTTACTAATCAACTGATTTTAAAGTAGGTAGATTATTCTGGATTATCTGGGCAAATCACTGCAACCACATTAGCCTGTAAGAGCAGGAGAGGAAGTCAGTCAGTGAGATGTGGCAGAAGGTGAAGTCAGAGAGATGAGAAACTTGCGAGGGACTTGACCTGCTGTTGCTGGAGCGGACCACGTGGAAACATGAGATGCAATGCAGGCAGGCTCTAGGAGCAAAAAAAGAGCTTCTAGCTGACAGCCAGCAAGGAAATGGGGAAGACAGTGCTACAACAGCAAGGAACTGAACTCAGTCAACAACCCAAATGAACTTGGAAGCAAATTCACCCCCAGAGCCTCCGGAAGGTAATGCAGCCCTCAGGGCAGTTTGATTTCAGCCTTGTGAACTCTAAGCAGAGAATCCAGTTGCACTACGGTGTCCAGACCGCTCACTTACAGAACCAAGGTAATAAATGGGTGTTTCTATAAGCTACTAAGTTTATGGTAATGTGTTATAGAAGCAACAGAAAACTAATAGAGCCTCTAAAAGTCTGTAATAGAGCCTGACATTGACTTTCCAAACACCAATCAGGAAGATAATTATCAGTCACCACCAAAACATGTCCACATGGAGAGGGGATTTTTAGCAGACCATAGAAATTTGGAGGTGGAGGAGACTTCAGAGGTAATCTAGTGTAATCAATTAATGATTGATGAAGAATGTTGAAAAAAATTAGATAGTAAATAATTTATGGCTTTGTCTCCTCCAACTACCTGGGACCAAGAAGAATGCCCCAATACAGAGACAGGTACAATAATCTTTCAGAATTTGGTGATGCTCTCCCCTGAAGTCACTTAGTTTTCTCTATTCCAATTCTACAATTGCCAAATGACCTTCTGATTCTTATCTTGTTTTCTGGGTTTTCTCTCTTTCTGGAAAACGAATACAATAATGGGCTGAAATGAAATTGTTTGACAGCTGAAATAGAGGATAAACAAATGTACTGGCATTCTGGTACACTGGCCCATCTCCTGCGTTTGGTAAGTATAAATCGGGCCTCTAGAGTCTGATCACCTCTGAATCAACTGATGCAATTTATTTTTGAACACGTAAATCTGGACAAGAGATGATTCCCCAGGAAAGTAAGAAACCCTATATAACTCAGTTTGTTGGCCTTGCTGCTCATCTTAACCTCAGGTTAAACCAGGAAGTTAAAAAGCAGACATGTGTCAATGGAAGGTAAATCAAAACCAAGGTCAAAATCTATGACAGACTAGGGTAGGGAGAAGATAAGGACAACGGGCATGTATTGATGGAGGAAAAGGTGGTGCAGAAGGGGGAAGCACAGGCTATCTTTGTAACATGTCCTCGTAAACCTAACATCTTGGCTCAGCAAAGTTTGTTTTCAGTCTTCTTGAATTAAACGTTTGATTCTCAGGAGCTTTATGTTTACCACCCCATGGGACCATCAGAGCACAACTCAGGAAACGGTAATTCAATGACTTGGTCATGTTTCTCCTAAATCAGTAGGCTGGTGAATGAGGGTTGGAACGAGCAGGCCGAGCCGAACCCTGAACCACTATTGATCCACGGAGACTGTCCACCTCACAAGAAGTCAAAGGAACAATTAAATGCTTTTTCATTGCAATCTGATTGAGCGAAATCAGTTATTTCACATCTTGTAGAACAGTAAGAAAACATCCACCCCCCCTGCCATCAAACTGAAAAATGATTCAAATGAATTTTTCACTTTCTACCACTTGTGATCGTGTTACCAGTTAAAATTTTACTTCCAAAAGAGGAAGAAAAGCTACAGGGTATCCCCAGCGTGGCAGTTTACACAGAACATCATGTAAAAATGCTAAAGAACCAGAGGGCAGGTGCCTGATATGGGGAAATAATTCACCTGCTGCCCATAAGCATCTGAAATAACTCCTGTCCAAACTGAACTCAGCCTCTCCTAGCTGCCCACTCCTACCTAATGAGCAAACAGCTCCATCTCTCATATTTCCTATCTTGCTTAATGAAATTAGGGTTCCCCAGTTACCTGAACTAGATGGCTTGGTAATGCCATTCCCTCTCATATGTAACTTGTCACCCTAAGGAGGTGATTCTACCCGAGAGTTCTCTCTGGAATGTAGATCCTCCTCCCCGAATCCTAGCCCCACTGCCTTTTCTTTTTTCTAGACTTGAAACATCCTCCTTCTCGGTCTATCTTCCTTTACCTTCAAGCCCGCTGCCAGACAAATCACAAACCTATTTACTTTTCAAAATTACGATCAAAGATGGTCGCCTCCATGAAGCCTTCTACACTCCCCTGAAACTTAACTGTTCACTCCTCCATGTCTACACACTGATTTTTTTCTTTTTTTTGAGGAAGATTAGCCCTGAGCTAACTACTGCCAATCCTCCTCTTTTTTTCTGAGGAAGACTGTCCCTGAGCTAACATCCATGCCCATCTTCCTTTACTTTATATGTGGGACGCCTACCACAGCATGGCTTTTTGCCAACTGGTGCCATGTCCGCACCCAGGATCCGAACCAGCTAACCCTGGGCCAGCGAGAAGCAGAACATGCAAACTTAACCGCCGTGCCACCAGGCCGGCCCAACACACTGATTTTTTTTTAACCTCTGCTATACAATGCGCCACAGAATCAAAGTCACAAGATTATGAACCCCTGTCTGTGGAATAAATGAGTTCTCAGTGCCTGTGTTGCTATCTGTAAAGTTCCTCAGGGCAAGACCCAGACCCACTCCATCTATTTATCCCTCTGCCCCACCACTAAGGTGCCTTGCAGGATTTGATGAGTGAACAGATGTGTGCTCTGTGTGTGTACGTGCGTGCACGTGTGTGTGTTTGGGGGGGGGGGTGTTGGTGGGTAGACAGTAAGCCAGAGGCACTAGAAGCTCTCCCCCTCCTCCCAACCTAAGAATACCCACAACACCATTTAGCTACAGTTTCTGGATCTTTAGAAGAAGTTAGTTTGGGTAAAAAAGAGCAGAGGGTACTTTGGGGGTTAGAAGATGGCCCTACGGCTGAATTTGGGGCAGCCAGGACGTTCCCTGAGGGTGCTGGGTATAGGTGCCAGAGAATTTAACAAAGGCAAAGAAGGTCGCAGTTAAGTCAAAATTCTGCGTAGGACCCATCTGAATGGCTGCTTATGCCAAGTAAAGGCTGCATTGCTCCTTCGGCAGGTGGCAGAATGCAGCTTCCCACAGGTCAGCCTTCCCCATCAGTGTCTCACCCTCAGTCCCCTCAGATCCCCATTTCATCGCCTTTCTACTTTTGCAGGGCGGACAAGCAGAAAAAGTCAGCAGTAAAAGAAGGAAAAAACAAAGGAAGATGTGTGCAAGTGGCTTTCCACTTCTCTTTTATCAGTGGCATAAGACAGAACATGAATCACAATTTTTTTCCTTTGAAAATTATTTTCCATGCTCACTAGTTTTGATTCCTTAAGCTACAAATAGTTTAAAGATAAATGGCTTTACTAGTTTCTCTATTCATCCGAATGTCTAGAAGCCTGAGGTTTGTGATGATGGGGGCCAGGGAACCAGCAGGAAGTTGAATCACAATCAGAGAGCCCGGGAGCTGGATGGGGCCCTAAAGACCATGTTAGTGTAAAGGTCACATTTTATAGATGAGGTAAGCAAAACCTAGAGAGATGAATCGATGTGTATAAGACCCCTCTGCTGGTACAGCTGAGCTGGAAGAAGCACCCAGCTCTTCTGTCCCTGGTGCAACGGGCTTTTTTAGTACACCATGTTGTCTTCAACTGTCGCTCTATTTTCAAGGAGCACTTCAAGGAGCAAAGAGCCACACTTACTCTCAGGCTCACACATGCCATAACACATGGTGTCATTTACCACTAGGCATTCAGTACAAATAAATCATAACAAGTGCGGGCATGAGGTGACTTGGGCTCTCTGGCTGCCCCAGCCAGCCGGCCACTTGCCCAGCCTCGATGGGGGCCAAGTTCCCCTTGCCACCTTCTTTGAAGTAGGACAAGAGCCTTGGAGTAATACAGAAAAGGAGTTTACTTACAACCAGCCTTCAAATCTGGACCAAGCAGAGCCTAAATTTCCAAAAATAATCCTGGTTAGAACCTTGCAAAAATCTATTCTCCACACTGGCACCGCAGTGATTTTCTTAAACTGCAGATCAGCTCCCTCTGTTTTGAACTCTCCAGGACAAATGACAAACTCTTAGGAAGGTACATCCAGCCCTGTGTGATCTGATCTTGTCTCTCTCTACCTTTCTCTTCTTATCTTCCAGCATTTCCCCAAACCTCCCCTTTCTTCTGCCAATAGAGAAATCTTCTCAGAAGGTTCTAGGTTTTTCACACCTCTGGCCCCTCTGCTTCCTGTCCTCTTCCCACTTCATCCATCTCTGATACTCATTCCCTCAATCCTCAGCTCAAGGTCATGTCAATTTAGACTCATTTCTAGCAACACCCCCAAATCCCTACCAGGTGAGGCTTGGTGGCCCTCCTCTCTACTTCCATAACAGCCTTGACAAACTTCTATGATAGCACTGTAAGATATCCGTGATTTTCTCATCTCTCTCCTGAAGATCATTTTTGTTTCCCATACTACCTCGCATGGTGCCTGGCACACTCAGGTTTAAATGAATTGTTGAGAGAATGAAGAAAGACCCCAACACCATTTTAAAACGGGAGTTTTGAGGGGGTGGGAGCATGTCCTTCTGTTGAAAGTTCATCTTAATGATTTTTAGTGAGATAGGGTAAGAGGTGTTTCCCATCACATCAGGCATGATGGGACAGCTTTAATCAGGCATCAGTAAGAAACCCAAAGCATCAGAGAAAATCAGCAAAGAGGGATGGCTAGAAGCACAAAAAGCCAAAATCTGATTTTACTTTTCTTCAAAGTGATGACCATCTCCAAGACTTTAGAAAACCTGGAAGAAAATGCAAAACAAACATGCAATTGTGGTGTCACTTCTTATTCATAATATTCTTCTAAAATATAAACTGACCATTAAAATGTAAAACACGGAGCAGAATTAAAACCCTGAAGTGTTTCCTGAGAGCAAATTATAATCTCTGTTGACTTTCTCAAAATGTACCAGATGCTTAAATACTCAGAAAACCAGCCCTTCATTCAGAGAACAAACTTTGGAAACCCAAATTATATCTTAATGGTGATTAGACAAGAAGGAAGGCAGTCTGAGGCTTTGTCTAATATTTTATAAACTCCAGGACACAAAAAAGAAGTTTTGCTTACAGTAGAAAGGAGAGGGGGAGCAAAGAGAAATTAAGCCAGTAGAGGGAAGAATAAGGTGGGAGGAGAAAGAAAGCAATTGTCTCAGCCATCTTGGAGAGTTACATCCAAAAATGCAAAAGCAAGTTAAAAAAAAAAAAGCAACTTGACTATCAGCCTTTTAATCAAAGTTAACAAAAAGGGAATACTAACCAATATTCCGGCAAATATTCCTGAAATAGAGGCTGGATTCTTGTATGGCTTCCTCCGGGCTTTATGGCAAGAAGTTTTTAAATTTTCTTTTTCATTCAGTCATATATGCAAGTGGACCACATTACAGTAATTTGGTTAACATCTGGCAGAGAGAGTGCAGATGAAGGTGGAATATGGTGAAAGTTTCTTGGTCACAGCTTAGCATGTCTTAATCTCTAGCTTCGTGGTCTTGCTGCTTTTATATACAAACCTTTGCAAAATCCTGCCCAAACCAATTATCTTCTCTTTCTCCCCTCCCTCCCTCTA
The DNA here is from genome assembly GCF_021613505.1 of Equus quagga. Lineage (NCBI taxonomy): Eukaryota > Metazoa > Chordata > Mammalia > Perissodactyla > Equidae > Equus > Equus quagga. The sequence continues at coordinate 87,510,553 of NC_060275.1, forward strand.
TCACACACACACACCTGGTACCAGAAGGGTAGATAAAGGCACACAGCCCATTGCCTTACATAATGAACCCCTCAACCTTTGCCCAGTCCTCCTTTGGGTTCTGCCAACTGAAGTGAAGGCCAGGCCTGGGCTGGAGTCTCATGAGATGCATCACCAGAGAGCCAGCCAGATCAGCTGAGAAGGCCAAGTGTGAGAATCTGACAAAGGCTACGAATGGGATGGGTTGAAGAGAGTAGTAAACTGATCTGAATCTAATCTCATGCCTTCTCTAAGGAGTGCAAGAGGAAAGCTCCTGAGAGCCGAAGCATCTATTCCTTGTGTTCACTGGCCTTTCACTGAAGTAGCCCAAGTGTCCAGAGTGTAGCACACTGGATATTTATTAAATGAAGGATAAATGAATGAACTTCAAAACATTAGTGCCCAGTGGAAATCCTAACATAGTTAACTTAACTGTAAATGTTTAACCATAGTCCTAGTGGCACAAGGTAGTTGACTAGAAAATCATTTGTACCTCCTATATATTGTTTAGTCTCCTACTCCCAACCCACTAAAGTCCTAATCAACTAAGGATGTTTTGGTTGATTGGGCAGGAGGACACAACATTTATATAGTGTGGTTTCTGTTTCTTTTTAATTACTTTGTAATAAAGGGAAGTAGGTCTAAGAAAAAATATCACAAATCAACTAAAAGGTGCAAAACACTGAACATTTAGTGAACTACATACATAAGCAACACAAGAAACAAAAAGACTGCTTTCTAGCTCTGGAACTTCCCATGTTTCCTGCAGCTCCTCACATGGTTAGAATAATCATGATGATTCCCATCACTGAGTGTGGGCTGAGTGGCTGTACATGCAAGGCTACGTGACTAATATTCCTGTGTGTCACCAACAGTCCTGTCCACACTATCAACACAAGAAGAATGTACACGATTTATGACCACAGTGAGAATTAGCAAGGCCTTTTGCTGGTTAGAAGACGCCCTCCGCCTGTTTGACTTTCCTTTGTTTGTAATAAACCATTCTGTAACATGCCATATGTACAAAGCTTTTTAATATAAGGAACCCCCAGAGGGGAACATTCATTTGAATAAATTAGTTAACAATGACTAGATCTGAGACTTTCTCTGACTGTGAATTGGTGTTTAGTTTATTTTGAAATCATATTTTCAATGTGTAGAAACAGCCTGTCTGACAGATGCCTCTAAAGCTCATTTCCAAAGCTAAACTCAGGGGTCCATAGACACCTCATCCCCAAACCTGGGCTTTCTCTAGCATTTGCAACACAAGCCAGAAACGTAGGAGTTATCTGGATGTCTCTTCTACCTGCTATGCCCCCGTGTCATCTGTCAACATTACCTCTTCAGTATCTCCTGAATTCATTCCATTCCCTTTATCCTCTCCACTGTTGCCCAAGTCCCAGCCACCGTCTCTCACTTGGACTTCAGGAACAGCCTCCTAACACCCACTCAGGCTCTCTCAAATCCATTTTTCACATAAAAATTATGCTGTAAAACACATTTATGATCATAACGCCCCTCTGAATAAAACATTCAAATGACTTTCCTTGTCCATAGGATTATTACTACAATTGTATAATGTGATAATATGATAATTTACTAATTGTTCCCTAACATTCATTCTCCCCGCTTTCAATTTGTAATAGAATCCATTGAGAGATGACATTTCAGAGACAACCTTGCAGCCAACTGTGGTCAGATGACTCAGTTCCGGCTAGCAAGACGTGAGCAGAAGTGGCATACACATCTCTCAGGGAAATGCACATCTCCTCCCCTTCCCCTTCTCCACTCCCACTGGTGTGGATGTTGATGGGTCGGATCACTAAACACATGGATGAGGGCTACGTAGATCTGTGGACCACTTCTGGAACTCACTATGAAGTTAGATCCCAGATAACGAGGGTTTAAACATTGGCAAAAGACCAACTAGCCAGTGTTTTAGTAACCAGTCAGCTCATATCTTTCTAGTTTATCCTTGAAATATGTTTTTCGTCTAAGTTTTCAGGTTCCACTGAAACAGTAGTGGGAAAGTGTAATCACACAATACTTGTGTAAAAACATAAGCTGACATTTTCTCCTTGATACCTAGAAAGAAAGTTTACCTGAACACATGACATTCTGACATGACTTTTTATGAGCCGTAAGAGATATTCCTTCCTTTTCTAAGACACTTATGAATCCTAGTAGTGTGTGAGAACCAGAAATATTTGATACTTTACAACTTGTGAGCAGTTGTATTTGGGGAATTATTAAGGCCCACAGAAATGACCATCCTAGTTAGAAACATTATTTTTGTCTAATAAGAAAGCAAGTGACATTGCCCCCACCCTATCCCAAACCAAATTGCAAAACCTCAAGTTTTGGGGGGATTTATCAAATAAATAAAAATAGGTAATAAACAATGATTATACAAAGACAGTAGGGAAGTGCAAAACATTAGAAAAGGAGTCTGGCCTACTGGTGGGTTATATCTCCCCAGGTTTTTGTACCCAGCCCCAAAACCAAATTGTATGTGGCACATGTATTCTGATATAGTGTTAGTGGGACAAACATGAAGCTTTCTGCTTCAAACGGAATTTTATTCACAGAAACTTCACATTTATACCACAAAGATGAGCTAAATCAAGAGTAGGAGTACAAGATACTGGTTTGTAAAATGATTGTTTTCCCCAGAGCCAATTCTGATTTTTTTTTTTCTGATTATACATGCACAAGACTTGCTGTGTAGAAATTTGGTAAGTATTAATATAATGTAAAACAAATTCTGGATTCTTTTTCTGTCACTCTCTTGCTAACAACATTTCTAGAGAAAATTGACAACAGACCCCATACAAAAAGCTGTCTCTTTTTTTGTTTATTTTTGATTTTTCTTTTTCCATTTAACATTAGCGTCTCTTAAGCACCTGCCAATTAGATTGCCACTTTTTCTAGGAAATGCAGCTTTTAGCAATTCTTTGTTGATTCAAATGAAATCAACCTGGTCAGCAGATATTAACTGATTAGATTGAGAATGAAGTCCTAATACCAACAGGAAAGGTTTGAAATTAAATGTTGAGTGACCCAAGCAGATTCTATCAGCTTGGAGAAGTTGCGGGTAAGAGGAGAAGGAGCTTGAAGACATCGTAAAAGAATCCGTGAAGGACCCATGATGTCTTGACAGACAGCTACATGAGAATGGCTAGGCACAGCAACAAAGACCTGGCGTCATTATGTACATCCCCATTACACGGGGTTATACAGAAACATCCTCTTCCTTGCTGGCTGAAGGAGCACAGTACTACCCCCCACCAACTACCCCAAAACAAAAATAAACAGGGGACCGGCCTGGCTGCACAGTGGTTAAGTTCGCACGTTCCACTTCTCCGTAGCCCAGGGTTTGCCGGTTCGGATCCCGGGTGCAGACATAGCACCGCTTGGCAAAAGCCATGCTGTGGTAGGCGTCCCACGTATAAAGTAGAGGAAGATGGGCACGGATGTTAGCTCAGGGCCAGTCTTCCTCAGCAAAAAGAGGAGGATTGGCAGTAGTTAGCTCAGGGCTAATCTTCCTCAAAATAAATAAACAAATAAATAAATAAATAACTCAACATAAAATTTAATGGCTGCATTAATTAATATTCCATCATATTCCTATTACTGGCCATTCAGGTCAGTGGTTTTCAAACTGTGAGTCACATCTATTATTAGGCCGTGAGATCAATTTAGCGGGTCAAACCCAGCTTTGTTGGTTGGCTTGCTTAAACGAGTGAAATGGTGCTCTGAATGTTTGCCTCCCACCTCCTATCCCAAATTCATGTTGAAACCTAATCCCCAACGTGATGGTATTTGGAGGTGGGGCCTTTCAGGTGATTAGATCATGAGGGTGGAGCCTTCATGAGTGGGATTAGTGACCTTATAAAAGTGGTCCGAGACGGCTCCTCCACCCTTCTGCCATGTGAGGACACAGCAAAAAAGACAAAAAGCAAAAAAGAGAAAGCCATCTATGAATCAAGAAATGGGCACTCAGCAGACATTGAATTTGCCAGCACCTTGATCTTGAACTTCTCAGCCTCCAGAATTATGAGAAATAAATTTCCATTGCTTATAAGCCACTCAGTCTGTGGTATTTCTGTTATAGCAGCCAGAACAGACTAAGAAGAATGGAATGGAAATGAACAGACAGCTTCTTTACATGAATCATTTCAATGCATATATAGGTCTACTGACTCTGCAGACCCAATATTTTCTTACTGTGGTAGCAGTCAAAAATGTTTGTAGTCCATTGATACAGACTGCTTCTAGTTTTTCAATATCCTAAGTAATGCTACAATAAGCATCTCTTGAAGGGGAGGGGATTGGCCTGTGTTTCCATTTATTGCCTAATGGTTGATTCCCAGAAGCAATGTTGCTGCATGAAGGGGTAGAACATTTATGAAAGTTTTTATAAACATCACTCAATTGCTTTCAAACTGTCCTAATTTAGACTCAGACCACACCAGCAGAGAACTTCAAGTTCACTAAGTAATTGTCAGCAAAAATTTTCTTTTCCTTGCATCACTGCTAATTCGATGGATAAAAATATCTTCTATTGTTTTCATTTGTATTTATTTGAGAATTAGTGGGGGTACTTCTTTGAAACATTTAATGTGATTTACCTATGTATGTCCTCTCACTTTTTGTTGGGTTCCTTTCTTTGTTGGAGCTCCTATCTTTTTTCTTTCTGCTTTTACCCGCATATCTTTTTAAGGAAAGCTTCCTCATTATTCTCTAGAGATGACAGTACAGCAGGAAGAGAAAATGGGAGAGAGCATTTTAATCAGTTTGATTTTGCCAGGCTGATATCAGACCACCCTTAGGCTTTTATCCTTCACTTGATTTTGAGACCAGCTACCTGATATTGCGTTATTAGCCTTAAAGATAACCTTAAAAAATAACGAATGCCAGAAATGCTGGTCAATGTGGCACTGCAAATTTATACTTTGAACTTGCTCCTCTGTGCCAAATACTGCAATGGTAGGTTTATTATTTTTTTACTTAAGATGGTAGAACTTGAAAATGTGAAAGAGCAATTACCTGCCAAAGAGGGCAGACTCAGAATCTCTAACACACATATGACGGAATTCCAGAAGGAGAGAATTTAATTTAATTGCAGAGAATCAGTTTTGGAAAAGGTTATTACTAATAATTTTACAAAATTAAAGAATGGAATGAGTTTTCAGATTAAAAGCCCACAGTAATCACTGAGTAGTATAAATAAAAAGTAAATCCACAATAGGGTATCAGGATAAAGAAAAAAATGTTTAAAGCTACTTTAAATAAGAGGCAGATTACCCACTAAAGAACTCAAATGGACCAGTAGAAGAATTTTTCCTCAGCAACAACAGGTGCCAGGACACAAACGAAAACCTTTAAAGTCTTAGAGAAATAACTATCCTTTTAGAATTTGATACCCAGCTAAACTACCACTAAAGTCTGTGTGTGTCTGTGTGTGTGTGTGTGTATGAGGGCCATATAAAAACAGAGTTTACTGCCTAAAAGTTCTAATTTAAATAATTACTAAAGCCGCTATTTTTGCCAGAAGACAAGAATCATGTTAAATACATGCTGAAATTCTCACCTCTTAAAAAAATACTCTCTTCTGACTAATCCACTTATTATCTCTGTAATTATTAACCCATTTCTCTGCTCCCCTTTAAAGCAAAACTTCTTGAAGGGATTGCATTATACTCTTATCTCTGATTCCTCTTTGTCCATTTTGTTAAACCCATTCAAATCAGGCTTTAACTGCAACTACTCCAGTGAAATAAGTTTTGTCCTGGTTACTAATGACTTCCACACGCTAAATCTGGTGGTTATTTTTTTTTAAAGATTGGCCTTGAGCTAACATCTGTTGCCAATCTTCCTTTTTTTTCTTCTTCTTCTCCCCAAAGCCCCCCAGTACATAGTTGTATATTCTAGCTGTAAGAAGTCCTTCTAGTCCTGCTATGTGGGACACCACCTCAACCTGGCTTGATGAGTGGTACTAGGTCTGTGCCCAGGATCCAAACTGGCAAAACCCTGGGCCGCCAAAGCAGAGCATGTGAACTTAACCACTGGGGTATGGGGCTGGCCCCTGGAAGTTACTTCTTAATCATCTCATTTGACCTATAAACAACATATGACACAATGGATCATTCTTTGAAACATTAAATGTTCCAAATTTTCAATTGAAATTTAAATATCTTAATTTTGTATTTGGACACCATTGTCTATTGATTCCCACCCACGGGGCACTTCATTTTAATCTATTTTGCTGTACTCTCTTCATTTTTTCAACCCTGTAACATTGCAATATCTCTAGGACTTATCCTCCTCCTTTCTCTATCTATGCTGATTCCCTAGGTGATCTCATTCAGTACTGTGACATTAATATCTAGATGACTATGTTCCCAAAATATATAGCTTTAAGTCAGACCACTTCCTTGAACTAGAGGCTCATATCCAATTAACCAAATTGACTAATAATTCCCTTGGATGTTTTATAGGACTGTCAAACTTATAAATCTACAATTAAACTTTTGATTTTATCCTCCTAACCTGCTCATTCCACAGTCTTGGTTATTTCAGTCAATATCACCTTCATTCTTCCATATTTCCAGGCCTTTCATTCATCCCCTAACCAATCCATCAACCAATCCTCTCAGACATACCTTTAAATTATATCCAGAAGGTGATCACTTCTTACCATCTCCATCTTTATCTCCCTCATCCAAGCCACCAACATTTCTTATCTAGGCTATTATAATAGTTTCTTAATTTATCTACATGCTTCTGTTCTTGAATCCCCTTATCTCTAAAAATATAAGCCGACCATCAGGATCTTGGTCTTGCTAAACAAGAACATGACAATTCTCTGTTGAGGCCCCTCTGATGGCATCCCATCTCGCTTAGAGTAAATGCCAAAGTGCTTACAGTAGTCTGAAAGTCTTACATGATTTCCCCCCACTCCCACTCACCATCTCTGCCTCCATCTACCACCATACTTTTCTTGCTCATTCTGCTCCAACAACTCACGACTGTTTGATGTTTCTTGAACCTCATGTGGTATATACTGTTCCCTCTGCCTGGGATTCTTTTCTCCCCGACTTCCTTCAAGTACCCATTCAAATATCACTTCATCTGTGATCTCTTATCTGACGACCTAGATCAATAATAACCCTTATACTCGTATTTTTCTCCATAGCAGTTATCTTTATTTGATATATTATATATTTACTAGTTTACTGGTTTTTCTTTCTCTCCTCTTACTAGAATGTCAATTATATGAGTTCAGGGACTTGTCTGTTCTGTTCAGTGCTGCATTTCCAAGTACCTATAACATGGCAGGCCAATAGAAGTCATGCATAAGGATTTATTACACGAATAAATAAATGGTGGAAAAAAAGGGAAAATGATAGCTAATTCAACTAAATATTGCTTGTAAAAACAATATGGACCACATTTTCTATTGATCAAAAAAGGTGAAAGTAAATTTTATACAATAAAAACAAGGAAAACAGGTGAGATTATCTCAAAGGACAATGAAAATGTGCTAGATTTTCTGCTTTGCTTGGGAGAAGGATAGGTAATGTGGGTGAAATGGGAACACTATTGTTGCTTAATGTGGGAGTGAGCAGCCCGACTGAGGGGTGCCTGAATAATGGGCATGAGGTGAGCACTGACAATGTGGTTGTTGCCAACTTCTGCTGCCTGAAAAATCAACAAAGTGGGGGTGGGAGACCCATACCAAGGAGGACTGAGGTCATACCACACCATGGAGCCTAGGAAGGGAGAGAAGCTCAGCCTGATCATAACTCATGGGAAAGTGATAGGCCTCACAGAGTTTAGAAACAGGAAAGTGACATGTTTTAGGTTTATGTTCTGTGGATATTTTCATTCTCAATAGACAGAAAACGGAGAATCCTTATTCCTAGGTAATTACTATATTTGAAATAAAATGAAAGGAAAACCTTTGCATTTTTAGCTTTTCAAAGAAACATTTCTGAAAGTAATTATTTAAATCAATACCTATAAAAAGGAAGTCTACCAAAATACACTTTAAGGCAACCTTAAAAAAATAAAAAAACCAAAAGATAATACAATAAAACATCCTGTTCAAGTAAGATCTAGGCCAGGATGATTCATTATCAGAAAGATTTATCAATATAATCTACTGCATTAATTATTTTAAAGAGGCAACCACATGGTTATTCTAACATGCAGAAGACCACTGTTTATAATTTAACAGTTATGACAAACTCTTAATAAACTAGAAATAGAGATCAGTTTTCTTACTCTGACAAAAATGTCACCCAAAAACCTACACCTAACGGCATACTTAATGTGAAACTTTTGAAGAATTCTCACCATTACACAGCACAAGATAAAAATTTGTTTCAATTGCATGTTAAGATTTGCCACTAGTAGAATTTCTATACCCCCAACTGAGTTCCATCAGTATCTAGAAAATTTTAAAGTTCTGTGAATTTACTTCCAATTACTTTTTTCCCCTTGAAAATGTAAATGCTTTTCATTCTTGAGTTCTAATGTGACCCCTTTAGGGCAAAAAGGCAAAGTGGGCTTTTCAGCCCTACCTTCTCATTCCCTAGTGCCCAAAGGGAAACAGATCTAAAACTTCAGAAGCAGGACCTCATCTTTTTCTCCTTTATTATCTTGCATAATGCCTGGAAAACTACAGGACCTAATAAAATGTCCTTTTCCTTCTCTAGTAAATGAGCCTTGGTTGAACAGAAGCATAGCCAACACCTCACCACAAGGTGCACAATCTTTGGATCTTGATCCTCTTTCTTATGAAGGGAGAAATAATTTGGAGAGTGAGAAAAGTTGCCTAACCAGCAAGCACAATGGCAACCCACCTCGGCAGCAGAGAACGGCAATGATTAGACATTAATCTCTTTCTCAGGATGAGCTGGGAGTAGTCGTGGGGGCTTTTTGACCTGTCATTTCAAGATCAGAGAAAAATGTTCTTATATTTAGCACTTTTAGGTTGATTACCGTAACTAATATTATTGCCAGAGTGAAAAACGTGATAAAACGATGAGATGACCAATTTATTAAAAGTGAATTTATCTGTATTTACATAGTCACTTTTAAACTTCAAATAGAAAATGTCTTTGATCAAGATATTTCAACAGACTGCTGAAAACAGAAAGTATCTGTGCCATTTCTTTCGGTAAGTACTAACACGCATAAATTTCTTACATAATGGGTGAAGAAGAAAAGTGTTTTTTTGATATATGAATGTTTTTTTCTTGTGTTGACAGAAATTTGGCAGTCAACGTTCACCACCCTTTACACACAAAGTGGCTCAATCAACCACTGGCTTTTTCTTAGAGATCTGGTAATCTGTGTCTCCTTAATAGAATAATGATAGGGATGTTTTCCTATGTGCGATACAAAACTAGGCAACAATGGAGTGTTTATTTTGGCCCATCTTTGTACAAAGGTCCTATCTATGTTCCCACTTCAAAAACTCTTGCTTATAAATTCCTAACACCCAAGAAAGAAGTCAAGCTGAGAAAAACCATGACTTTAGTCTTTCCTTTTGGCCAAAATCGTTAATTTGGAGAATGCAAATAAGTCTTTCAAAATTATTTTTAAACAGCTGAGAGAACTCAGGAATATGCCAAAGCTTTTCACCTCAAACTATCTCCAAAACTTGTCTGTTTGATCCTTTCTGATTCGGTTAAGGACTAGAGAAATACATTTTATATAACCAGAACTCTCAACCCAGTTAACATCTTCTCTTCTGAAAAGGGAAGTCAATTTTTTCTCTTCCTTTATTAACAGGTTTTCCCAGAGAAGCAAAAATATTAAAACAAAATCAGCCTAAGTAATAAGAAAAATATGTGCCAAAAGTGTTTTCGGCGATCTGCTTTTTAACTAGACAAGCTCTTTGCCAGATGAAAATCATTAGCAAGAGGAACTGTAAAGCTTTTAAAATGTGTTGGAAAACATTCAGAGAAGATACACAGCATGAAGAGCTTTACAAACCTGAAGCCACCTTCTAACTTACACCTGGAAGCCAGTGTATCCGATGCCTGAAAGGCCTAGAGTAGGAAATATGGATTGAATCTTGAATAAGATACCAGCCTCAGCAACTGCAGCTCCATAGTATAGACCAAAGGGAGCCTATTTCAGAGACGCCGTCTATTAATCTGAAAAGCATGGATATGTACGTTCCTAGCACCCGTTGCTGCACAAGTAGAGAGAAGGTTTGGGCAGGTGCCAAGGCAAAGGCACCTCAAGAACAGCTGATGTTCTTGCAAGAGGTTTTCTTCAGGCAAAGAGCAGAAGAGGACTCTTGATCATTTCCCTCTGCCTCTCACCATTCATGCATGCAGTGAGTCACTCAATAAGTATGTCTGAGCACCTATCATATGCTATGCACTTTCCAGAGCTCTCAAAATCAGCGGTAAAGGCCTCTTGTTTCATAGAACTGACATTCTAGTGGGAGAAAATTGATAATAAAAAGTAAACAAATGAAAAAGAAAGTATCTGATGGTATCAATGCTATCAAGAAAGCATAAGAGGGCGATGTGATTGAGAGTGATGGAAACAGGGGGTGGAGGGTTACTCGTGTAACTGGGGTCATAGAAGATGTTTCAGTGGAGCCGAGAGTAGAACAAGAGAAGACAGCTATGCCAAAATCTGAGGGCGAAGCATTCCAGACAAGGGATAGTTAACTTGATGAGTTAGGGAACAGAAGGGAAGTCAGTGTGGCTGCACCTTAGTGAGCTGTTCGTCCTCAATTCAGTTACCTAAAATCACTGTAACATGTTCCTCAAACTTGGTGCAAAACAAGGAAATCTAGAGACAAACACACCCATGCTTGTAAAAGCATAAAGAGGTCTTGGGGGTCTTATACACACAATAATGACCTAATGACATTGATGTCAAGAGCCTGAGCTTCATTCAGTTTATTTTCTAGTACTGCTAGATTTGATCAGTTTCTCACGGTTGAAGGCACAGAGAGGGAGTCCAAGGCTAGTAGGGTAGAGGAGTGCAGGATGTGGCTATGGGAGGAACTGCAACTAGCTGCCTATCCTCATGGGACCTCTGACCATAAAGCTTTTCCTGATTCTTCAGATTTGCATAAGATCACAAGGTATCTTGTGGTACAGTGATCTCTGTCTAGCTTTTAACTCCCACCTGACGCTATTATATTCCACTTCGTATAATAGTTATTTCAAGATTTGTCTTCTTGCCGCTGTTAACCTATAAGCGACTTCCTGGCACAGACTGTATCTTACTAATTGTTCTTTTTGGTACCCAACCCAGGGCCAGGCACATAATAGATGCTCAGTGCATGATAAATTCCCCAGGATTTGCTTTGGCTTTATTAGCCCAATGTTCTGATTACAGGTATTGTAATGGTAGCCAAATAATATAATTATTTTGTTTTGATGTGTAAGTAATAAATCCTTAAGAACTTCTGTGCTACCCACCAAAAGGCAAAGAGATTCCCAGCAAGTCTTGGCATAAAGTAGATACTCTGTGATGCTTGTTGAAGGCATGCATGCATGTCTCAGTGGAAAAATCTATGAACAAATTCCAGTAAGGACAATTGTACCCAGGGTCATTTAATTCATTCAGCAATGAATTTCTACTATATGCTCGGCACTAAGATAGTGCCGCAGAGACAACTGTGGGGAAAACAGATGTGGGCCCTGCTGTAAGGGAACTACTGTCTAGTGGGGAAGCCGAGTGAAGTCATCCCACTGTATGTAATTATAAGTGCTATGAAAGGAGGCATGATCTAGTTTGATGATCAGAGAAGGCTTCTTTGAAGGCTACCTAAAGACATTGTCGACTTTATTCAAAATGTAGACAAGAGGTCAATGCCAGCACATAATTGTCAAGTCTTTTTAGGAACCGGACCTATAGACACAGAGCAAGTGGTCAAGAAAGATGACAACTGATGGTAGCTGAAGTTTCCTCTCGGTAACCAGGGATTGGCACTGAGAAAATATGTGGAATCTTCCTCTTTGGTCACTTTGAAACTAGACGAGAGCTTTTTATATGTGTCCTGATTGTGTGTGGTCTTGTTTAAAGAAAGAACACACTCAGCAACCTAAAATTGTCTTCTGCGGGTATTCTTTACTATACCATGATTCTTTCACTGAACACTTTAAATGTAGCAGCTCAGCTATTTTTCTGAAGTATACCAGGAAAAATTGAGATTTATTTTATGAGCTGAAAAACAATGCATTGCCCTTATTCTCCCATCATTCAGGAAAAACAGCTAAGTGAAGTTTTGGTCAAACTTTCCAAAAAGCTTCGGGCTGAGGACAAGCATGGAAAAATTCAAGCTCAAAGGAGAAATTTCCAGAAATTTAGAAGCAAGTGAAAACAGGGGGTTATAACAGTTCAGTACTTGCTGCCAGGAACAAAGTATATACGATATTATTTATTGCTGAAAGCTTCTCAGAGAGGCAGCATCTGGTTTCAGTGAGGTCTTGCTTTCATCCCATCTAGCAGCTGGACCGAGCATTACAGCACAAGGAGATCAACCAATTTGCCAAGGTGACACAGAGAGTTAGTGACTCTTTCCAGATTAGACCACAAGAGCCTCTGGCTCCTTGAATGCCAAGAATAAGTCACATGACCAATGGAGAGTTTAACACTTTTTATTGACTCCAAGTGGATTCTTTAGTTTTAATTTTCTATTTGTGTTTATATTTTCAGAGTCCCAAAGAATTGTTCTTTCTCCCTTTTCTCCAGTGGGCAGATCAGATATCAACTTGGTTCCCTGTGAGTGCCAAAATTCCCTGCCCTCCTCGACTGGGATCTACTCATCTAGGCTGAGTGTCTAATGGCAGGAAAAGTCAGAAACGGTCACGCAATGTTCCACTCACATCAGGAAGAGGAAAATAGAGATCCAAAGGCTAGCTAAGTTGAGCAGAAAAGCTGGGCACTCTGCTTTGGTCATTCCAGTGTGCCCCTCTGAGGCAGGGGAAAAGCTGAGGAAGACAAGGTTAATCTGCCAGGAGAAAGTGCCATAAGCTTTTACTTCTCTTTGAGCCTTTTTCTTTACCAGTGTTATTTCTCACAGAGCCCTGGCTACAGAAAACAGGTCCCTTCATTCCTTTTGCATACGTCTTCCATACCGACAGAGGAAAAGGAGGCTGTGGTTTTCAAGCACATGTTTTCCCCACATCCCAAGCTGGCTCTGTTATTTGAGTTGCAAAGGGAACAAACAAGCAATGACAACACACACACAAAACTTCTTTAATAAGAAGTTTCAGTATTAATATAATAGCCAAATTATCCACAATCTCTGTCTCTCTCCCTCTGCACATGTGTGTGTGCACAATACACTATTAATTCTTAATGCTATTGTGCTATTAATAAATAATTATGAATATGTTAATATATAAATATTATTAGTAGTATCATGAAATCAAGAGACCAATTTTAGGGAAAGCAAGGGAAGGAAGTAAAAGGACAGGATTATAACCATTCTTTTTAATGTCTAAATTTCTAGCTGGTGGGTAATCTAATATGATCAGACCAGAGAACTGAGAGAACTGAGCCAGCTCATTGTGTGAATGTCTCTGGCATATTCTAAAATGGCCAAAGGAATAAAGACGGGAACAAGACCTCATTTGGTCCTTAGAGTATGCAACAGCAATAGGGCACAGCATCAAAAGAAAACATGCAAGCTTTCGGAGTACATGACAACGCCCAGAAGACATGCCATTTTAATAACATAAAACATATGTCCGCTATGAGTGGCAGCCACCTAACTTTAATTCTGAATGAATAATACCACTAAGAAACACATGACAACTTCAATATAATAGGATTTGGGAAATTTTTACTTAAAACTTATTGCAGATGTCAAAACACAATATGATGCAGAACATTTCACTTTGTTTCCTTTATATCATGATTTTCTTTGTTAATTGGAACAGACGAAATTGGTCCTGACTATAAAAAAGTGATGACATTTCAAGCAAAAGGACTTATGTTTTGATTTATAAATGCATTCTATTCCCCTCTGACTTATGATTATTCCAGGGGACAGCCATGGTAATTTAAATATTGTACTCATTCATTCAGCATTTATTGAGTGCCTACTATGAGCAGGGTACTGATTTAGGCCCAAAGATTATAAACAACACAGACACATCGCCACCCTCCTGGAGCTTCTAACCCAGTAGTTCAGTCTTATTTCAAAGTTCAGTTTTGTTTTAATAAAGCTCAGTTCAGGTTTTAAAAAGGAAACCTCCAAAGGAAAATTCTTAAGTTATTACTGTCTTTCCAAAACTTATTTCTCAACCCTCTAATTAGTCCATCGACACCAAACTCACAATTATTGTCATTCTTAAAGGAAAGAGCTATGCGTCCATAAAGAGTTCTTTTTCGCTTTGAGAAGATGAGTTTCTAAATAATAAATGTCTAATGGGTTAACCAGTAGGTTTGGTTGCTACTTGCCAAACTGAGTGCTGTAACAAAAGCCAGCACAGGCCAAGTGGAAAAGAAGCCTCCAAATATTAAACTCAATTCCTTCTCTGCCAAAAAAGCTAAACTGCCATCCTTAGCAAGCACCGGTAAATAATTACACATCCTGGCAATCAAATGCAAACAATCAGGTTTCAAAGTTTGCCCCAAACACTCGTCCATAAATCCTTTGTGCCAGTAGGGATCAATCTGACCACAGGGCCACCAGGCAATTGGCCAGGACATAGTCACACAGGTCTACACCTCCACTTCAATATAAGCTCCAATCCTTCACTGATGAGCACCAAGGGTTTTCAAAGCCAAAGGAGCATGCCCAAATATCTCTTCTTGGGAAAAACTCAGAAATGGCCATTTTACATTTGAGATTCTTCTACTTTCTGTCTTTAACTTTCTGTCACTTCCCCTCCCACCCCCAGCTGCCTGTCTCCTTTCCTCTCACTGTTTCTCCTCTACCTTCCCTACAGCACCAGACACTGTTCTAAGTTCCTTCCCTGTATCACCTCATTTCACAACCCTAGGAAGAAGCTCTGCAATCATCTTATGCAGCAGAAGGGGACCCTGAAGCTCAAGGTCTCACAGCTGGCAAGGAACTGAACCAATTAGCCCATCTGACTCCAGAGTCCTCAACCACTGTGGTATACTGCCTTTTAAGTGGTTTTTGGCTTAAGTGTTTATGATAAAGTTGAACTGTTTTTACACACTAAGTAGAAGAGTAGCAGAAATACATAAGAAATTAATCTTAGTCTCTGCCCTGCTTGAGAAAAATCTAAGAATCTCTCATTTTACTAAAATGCTTTAAAGGTGATAATTAAGATGGTAATTAATGGGGCAATTTATTAAGGTTTTAAGTGTCAACTGCACCAGCTTCAGACCTTTTGCTACATGGAAGCACATTAACAAAAGTTAGGAACAAATACCAGTTAGATGTTATAATGACCCAAATGAATAAACAAAATGGAAACACCAAAAATCTACCCTATAATGTAACAGTTATACTCTGTACCCACTCCAAAATTCAGCTAAATAAAGTCTTTGTTTTTACTGACATTTATTATTATTATTCATTTCATGGGTCAGGAAGAGCTTTCAGTGGGCATACTTCTTAGGTTTAAACTAAACAATTTGATGGGGAGAAAGCTAAAATATTAGCCCCTGGAAGATCAACATACCTAATGAACTAATTTATAGCCTGTGATAAAACTGAAGAAATTGCAGGATTGCTACTGCCCTCCTTTACCAAAGCTTTTACAACTCAACTCTGTTCTTACTGGTTGTGAAGGCTGGACCACCCACTAAATTTTCTCCAGCTAAATAAACAGCTACAGTTGAGAGACGTGCAAACTTCTTGGCTTACTGTTTTATATCCACCCAGTGTTAATTCAAGACTGAGTTCCAGCAGGTTACAGACTAAATCCAACAGAAGGAAACTGGGATCTTAATTAAGCCTTACCGCCAAATGCATGAAATCATTAGTCCTCAACCTGTGTCCACCATCACTCTTCTTTCCTCTGAACAACTCCCTGGTACACAGAAGCGAACATTGTTTAGAGGACACAGAGAATGACATTGATCCCACGGAAAAAGAAAAATGCAGCAGCTTTTAAAGCGGGTTCCATTAGTAAACTGACAGTATTTAACAACAGGAAGAGAGTACACCGGAAGATGAAGAAGGAAAAACATGATAACAGCAGTTGTAAACAGTAGCCGTCTGC
The DNA here is from genome assembly GCF_021613505.1 of Equus quagga. Lineage (NCBI taxonomy): Eukaryota > Metazoa > Chordata > Mammalia > Perissodactyla > Equidae > Equus > Equus quagga. Next base: position 87,526,764 of record NC_060275.1, read on the forward strand.
ATGAAGTAGACGCTAGCCTATGCCAAAACAAACTACAAGGAAAAGAAAACTCTGTTTTTACCAGTAAGGCAAAACAGCTTTCTGGATTTGCAATCATTTTCCTTTAGAGTCCTCTTTTGGTTTTCTGGAATGGACCAGGTTCAAGGTCTCTATTTGGAACTCTGATAGGATGCAGGGGAAAAGTAGCTGCTAAGGTTTATTCAGCAAACACGTATTGTACCTAATCTGTGTAAGATAGTGCATTTTGGTTGAGCCTGTGTGATGCTTTATGACCTTGTGGCCTAAGTACTCTTTGCAAGTTTAGTCTGTGCTCTTGATAAAAGGTGACTGCCCTCTCCTGGCTGCCTTTTATGAGACTGTTTGCTTTAAGACTTAGCTGGCCCCATCACTCTTCCTCCTCTGAGATGTCACAAACTCCCAGTGAAATGGAGTGTCTCATTGGTCCTAAAAGGTCCAATCATCTTTCAGATGTTGGAGACTTAACTTAGGAACCTTACATAGCTCCTTTATCAAATGGAACTGGGATCATAATATTATGGGGACCCTCCCACAATCTTTTCTTTCCATCCTTTCCTCTCATTCTATAGTGACCACAGACCTTTACAAATGTCTCCACCATGGTAGAGTTCCAGGGACAGACCTACGTATCACCTCAGCAAAGATCCCAGCCTGGTCACTGCCCTAGCATCCTCTCTTATTCAGGCCATGCCCCAATCTTCTATTTCTACTTCTCAAACCCAGCACCTGGTTCTGCTGGCTTCTCCACTTATGCTGGTCTCAGAGTGTCCCTATATCCCTGAATAGTTTCTTTCTTCTTGCATCTAGAAGCATTTATGTCTGTGAACATAGATAGCTAAGGGTTTGCAAAAACCCAGATCAAACTTGCTTTTTGAGGATCACAAACTCTAACAGGAGGAAAGAGAGGCCTGGTTATCAGAAAAGCAAGCCTAGAGATCTCACCAAGAAGTACAGTGTGAATTTATCTTCCCAGAGAGGAATCTCTGGGTCTCTGGGTCTGTGTATCCAAGGAGGTGATCTTACACATGGGAGATTTGTGGAGCAAATCTGGTCTAGGGACCTATACCCAAAAGTCACTGTAAGCAGCCTATGCTGAGCCCAAAATATACATGTAAGATGCATCCACTGACTTCAGCAAATGTTTTACTTTAGCCATGTGGCTTCAAGATGGGTTCTGGTTCAAGACCTTGCCCAATTTTGAATAGGAAAAACACATTCTGAGCAAAGAAAGTTTAATTTTGCTTTTGTAAGTGATAAAATAATTTTTCAAAGGACCTTCAGGATAGTAAAGAATTTTTATATTGGCCTCATTAATGTTTTCAGCCAATTCATACTTAATCACTAGAAATAGGGAGAAGGGGTAAGGAGGAAGGTAAAATACATAGGCTAAAGTCACAGATAATCCCCAACCCTCTTTAATCAAATTTTAACCTCATCCTGCTAAGCCTTTTATCAGAGCTGCTGAGAAATAACCAATGTGACATATTTAAGCTTCATCTCATCTATTTCCTCTCCCTAGACTCTAGTTGGGCTGCTAATGAGCTGTGAAGTGGCCAAAGATAGCTGGCCTCCACAAGGGAGGGAGAAGACTAGAGGCTGGATAATCCACGAAGTCATTTGGATGCTACGCAAGAAACTGTGTACTTCTTATTCCAGCCCTAGGAAATATGATTTAAGAGGCTGAGCAGGCATTTTTACACCAAATAACTGCCCCTACATGATTGAAATCTCACCAAAGAGGTACATTTCTTTGAGTTAAAGCATCATGTCTCTAGTAATCATTTGACTATCAAAATTGGGCTACATTAGTCTACTGAGATGCAGAAATGTGAAGTAACTTGATGATACACAACCTGTCAACAGCAGAGCCAAGACATGGCCTACAGTGAGGTATTGTTTTCATCATAAACCTCGCTAAGGATCTCTCTAATTTAACCTTATTTCCTTGATCATTAAAAATATTTTCTCCCAGAACCATGAGTTTAGGACACCAAAGTAAGCACCTCAGGATGTTCAAAAGTGTTTGGGGGGGGTGATACTACCATAAACTAAGAGGCAAATCAAAACTGGTAGAAGGACCTAAGACAGACCTGAGAAGCAGGATGTGTCAAAGCTTTTAATTCAAGTCAAAAGTGTTACAAGGCGACCCCATGGCATTAGTGGTTAAGTTCGGCATGCTCCACTTTTGCAGCCCAGGTTCACAGGTTTGGATCCCGATCACAGACCTACACCACTCATAGGCCATGCTATGGTGGTGACCCACATACAAAATAGAGGAAGACTGGCACAGGTGTTGGCCCAGGGCAAATCTTCCTCAAGCAAAAATAGAGGAAGATTGGCAACAGATGTTAGCTCAGGGCAAATCTTCCTCAGGAAAAAAAAAAAGTTACAATGTGTCTACTTGTGCCATTACTTTCATTACTTAATAGCTTATACAGCTAGTTTCCAATGGGTAGCTTGCTAGTCAAGTGCAGAGCCCTAAAGGATCTGGATATACAGACTAAGTTTTGCTTTAGAAAAGATTCAGAAATGAATATTGACCCTTCATTCATATACATATATATATATATATGAAATAAATTTATATATTCAGGAAACAAATAGATCTTTCTATGTATGCCAGGACTCATCTAAGTACTGGAGAAGCCAGATATTGGTTGGGAAAGGTGAGGAATGGGAAGACTACTCCAGTCGTACCACCTAAAACCTTTGAGAGCTCCCTAGTTGGATCAAATCCAAACTCTTTATGGCATATAAACCTACTTCTCTCCTCAGCCTACCTTACACCCCCAGCCCATGTTTAATGATTCATCATACTGCTCTCTAAACACACGAGGAACCTGTCCATTTCTGTGCCTTTTAACATGTGGATTCCTGGATCCACCTCCCACCATTTTCTACACTTCTCTCCCCCAGCCCCGTTTTCATCACCATCCTCATAAAGCCTCACCCAGCACCAAAGGGAGTTAGTGACCATCTCCCTGCCCCTTTACGACATCAGCACAAAACCGTGTCATGGCTACCACTGTGGAGTATTGGAATAACCTATTTTTTGACCATACACTGAGACTGGTAGTAGGTGTCAAGGCAATGTATTCAAACTCCCATAAAAAACTGATTTTACAGCAACCTACTAGCAGCTAAAGCACAGGCTAATATCTGAAAAGCCTATGGACTTAATTTAATTGTCAGCATGAGAGGTTGGATTCCTAGGATGGAAGCAAGGAAAGCTTAGGATGGTAGAGGGGTACAAAAAGATATACATAGCCTGTATCACAATTTTTTTCCAGGCTATCCCTCATAATACGTTACTGAAATATTAAGGCTTTAAATGTCTGAACATCCCCAGGGACAGTGTGGTAGGTATAAAACAGCATTAAAGTCTGATGCATACCAACGAAGATATGAAACCACGTTTGATAAAAGCCAGTCTCCCATCACATTCACACACACACACACACACACACACACACACACACACAAAATCAGAAAAGAAACAAAGATGGACTATTCTCCAGGTAAGAAGGAAATTAGTATGAATTGTAAAGGAGTCTGAGTTTCATTCACTCATTCAACAAATATTTATGAAATGCCTTGCACCATATTCCAGGCACTGAAGATATATCAGAAAAAAATGTAGGCAGCAAATAAAACAAAAACTCTACAATCCTTGCCTTCAGATTGCTGATAGACTCATGGATGTGGGTCAGGCAATAAATGAATAATATGTGTCCAAGGATGACAGCACTATGGAGAAAAAGAAACAATGACATGCAGGAGAGAATGTCTGGAGCAGGATGAGTGTGTTGTCCTTTTATGCGGGCTGTCAGGGAAGCTGACACTATGAAGGAAAAATCTGAATAAGGATTGGAAAGAGATGAAGAAATCCAGGAGGATTTCTGGAGTGAGAACACTCCAGGTGGGGAGAAGAGCAAGTGCAAAAGGCTCAAGGTAGGTGCTTGCCTGACACATCTGAGAAACAGCCAAGATGACAGTAAGTGAGCACAGCCTGTTCTGTTACAACCTGTGTTTCTATAACAGAAATGAGCTCATAGGCTATCGGTAAATAGTAGGACAATGTTGGTATAACATGGAAACAAAATCTTTCTTAGGCAAAAGGAGCCAGAATAGCAGGACAGAATTCTAACTTTAGCAGGAAAGGAGAAAGCCCCCAGATTGGCTGCTGCACAGGCTGGTGTGGTTCCAACTCCATTTGTAAGAATTAAAAATGATCACCTGCACCAGAACTGCCTTCCCAGAAATGGAACCCCTCCCAACTCACAGCTCTGCATCCATTATTGCTTTGGCTAGTGCTGGCGTTTTTAAGTTGTATAAGATAGGAGAGGTCTGCTTGAATCCTAATTTTCCCATAAGCCCTATTATTTTTAGAGTACCTTTTGCAGAACACAAAGTTTTACAGGACACATATATAGCATTATAGCGGAAACATCTGCCCAAGTGAAGTCAAGGATTACAGGTCACCTAACGGCTTTATAGGTCACTATGAAATGGGAAGACTCTGGAGGGCTATGATTGGATGCATAAGATGATATGATGTGCTAAAAATAAACTGGTGGCGGGGGACAGAAGATGAGCCAGTGTAGAAGCAGATCAGTTAGGGGCCTTTGCAATAATCCAGGTGAGGGAGGATGGTGGCTTGGATCAGGAAAGGTAGCAATAGAAATGGTTAGGATTTGCTGATGAATTGACTTTGGGAAATGAGAGAAAGAAAGGGGTCAAGAGGATCCAAGAGCTTTTAGCCTAAGCAACTGAAGGATGGAGGTGTTACCAACTGAGATGGGGATGATTCAAGGCTGATCCAGTGAAGTGTGACCAACTCAGTTTTGGTAGGGTCACTTTTGAATGCCTACAAGGCATTCAATTGGAAATTTCAACTATGTAGTTGAATAGACATGTCCAGAGCTCAGGGAGATTAATTTGGAAGTTTTCAGTGAACAGATGTTATTTAAAGCCACAAGAGTAAATGTATTCAAAGTCCCATCAAATATTGATTTCCCAGCAACCCACTAGCAGCTAGAGCACAGGCTAACATCTACAAACACTGTGGACTTAATTTTTAATTCTTAGCACAAGAGCTTGGATTCCTGGAATGGGAGTAGGGAGTACCTATGGTGGTAGAGGGGTACAAAAAACAAAAGAAAGGTCTGAGGCCTGATTCCTGGGTCATTCTAACAGTTAGAATTTGGGGTGATAAGCAAAAACAACAAAGAGAGCTTACAAGGAAGACTTGGAGGTGTGAGGAAAATCAGGAAGGTGTGGTGTCCTGGAGACCAAGTGAGGAAGGGTGGGTGATCCGGCAGGTCAAAGAAGATGAGGATTGTGGATTTGCCACTGAATTTAGCAACCGGGGTGGGGTAAGCAGTTGTCCCAGTGGCCAAGCACAGTTTCCATCTACTGTCCCACCATAATCAATGGAATATAGATAACTCTCCCAATGAGTTTTGCTGAAAAGAGAGATAGAAAAATGGGGCAGTGGCTAAAGACAGGTACAAAAATCAACATTTGAATGTTTATTTTTTATAATATTTGGACATTACAGCATGTTTTTATGGTGATTAGAATGACCCAGTGAAGAGAGAAAACAGAGAAAGTGGAGCATTGCTGGGTAACGTCCTTGAATATAAGGCAAGAGGGAAAGCGAGTGTCAAGCGGAGAGGTTCGTCTTAAGTTCTTCATTAACAGGAGGAAGGCACAGCATATGGGCACTGATTCTAGGAGATAAGTAAGGTGGTGGTGGGAGCTTATGGATTGTCTTCTGATTGCTTCTGGGGTCTTTTGCAATAAAATAGGAAGAAAAGTTATCTGCACTTAGGTAGGATGTAAGAATAAGTATTAGAGGCTTGAGGAGAGAGGAGAAGGGGTGCAATAGTTGTCTAGAAGAGTAGGAAAGTGAATGGACCAGGGAACTATGGGGGCATTGCCAGTCATTACTAAGGGCTCAGTGAGGTTAGTGGTCACGCATTTAAAGTGAAACCAGTCAGCATGGTGTGCTTTTCTCCAGTCACATTGAGCTCTCAGGTGCAGGCATGGTGTTTGGCGGAGAGTTAGATTTAATCTGGGTTGGAATGCCGTCAAACAAGAGCATGATAAAGCAAGTGAAGTACAAAAGATTTTGATAATGAATTGCTATGGTCCGAACAACTACTTCCCCTTCCCTGCGCCCCCCAAATTCATATGTTGAAACCCAAAGGTGATGGTTTTAGTAGGTGGGGCCTTTAGAAAGTACTTAGGTCATGAGAGTGGAGCCCTCTCCTAATGGGCTCCTAATCCATGCATGGGATTAGTACTCTTATAAAAGAGATACACAGAGCTTCCTAACCCCTGCCATCATGTGAGGATACAACGAAAAGTCTGAGACCTGGAAGAGAGCCTCACTCAGCCATGCTGGCAGTCTGATGTTAGACTTCCAGCACCCAGAACTGTGAGCAATAAGTTTGTGTTGTTTATAAGCTCCTCACTCTGTGGTATTTTGTTATAGCAGCCCAAAAGGACTCAGACATGAACCATGGAATAAAGGGTGAGGTGAGAATATTAGGTCTTGTCAGCTGCTAATGGAAAGTTAACCAACACAGGCTTTAAGCAATTGTCATGTAGCAAATGAAAATCCATAGATATACATTTCATCACATGGTGATATCTTTTTCCCTTCTTTCTAAGATATTCTTTTTCCCTTTCAAGCTGGTGAAACAACGGTAACATCAAACACAAACTTCCTGTTGGGAGATGGGTAAGATCCCCGTTCATACTGAAATTAATCATCTCTTGAGGTTCACTATTTATGAGAAAGAGTCCACCAACCCTGCCCTCAAACGGGAGCTCTAGAAAATAGTGGAGGCTGACAGGCATGGGGGGCAGAACAGGGCCATATAGCTGTGAAATCACTGCAAATCATTTTCACGCACATGCCTCCTCCAGGCTTCCGTACCCTCTGATTCTACCTCCGGTCACTATACTTCCTGGAGAGATTCTCAATGACTTTCCTCTTAATTATTTTCTCTTTGGACCTTCCCCCGTCAGTTAGCCAGAGGGCCAGCCCTCTCAGCCCCATAACCACATACAGATCTATCTGAGTGATGAGACTTGGACAGGGGGAACTGACCAGCAATTCTGGCTGCTGTCAGGCACTTACAGGAGTATTGAAAGAAAGTATTAGAAAGTGGATGCTAACCCAAGATCAGATGAGGTCAGGGCCCAGACTTCCTTGAATATATCATTCTTTTTTGGCAGCTTGTGGTTTCTAAAATAGCATTTCCCATCTGGGCTTGTGATTCTTTGTTTGGCCCTCCTCTCCTAGCAGATCCAATCAAGGTCTTTCTCTGCCCTGCTCTACCCCTCAGGAGGTTGACTACTGTGGCCTGAATCTCTAGACTCCTTTGTTGGCTGACTTCCTACTGGGTTTGAACAATGGAGATTAGAAGGTTGAAAGACAGGCCAGGGATGATTACCCCACAATCCCTGGGCTCTGGCAGAGCCTAAGGCCCTACAGGCCTCTAGCTTCTGTCATGGGGCCCCTGCTCTGTGGCTCTTGCTCTCCCAGAACTAGAGTAACACCAGTTCCTCCCACGGCTGCTCTAGGTCTAGGCGTGGTCACAGCCTCCCCTTGTGGCTAGGATCCAAGTGCCTCAATATGCCTTGTTGGTGACTTTAACCCCACCCACACTTCTGTACATCTCCCCTTCATTAAAGTCTCTTGAACCCTCAGAGCTAGATTCTGTTTCTTGTTAGCACCCTGACTGATACACCATTTCAAATTCCACCATGTGTAATTTTACAACTGCGCTTCAGTGCTGAAGCTGCTAGACCAGACAAAGGAAAGAGAAATCTCAAACATGTTCATTCATTCATTCATTCAATCTAGGTAAACATGCTAACATCTGTGTCTTATTAAAAGTAGACACAGAACCCTTACTTTAAGAACTTCAGAATGACTTAACAGGGAACTACGTCTTCAAATAACTTTTTTCAATAAAAGTTTCACTCTCTGAATCAGAGGATACTTACAAAGTCTAGCAGTCACCTTTGTTGAAATCTTTTTCTATTAATTGTGACCCTGAAACTGTAATCGTTTTGATGACACCTGATTTGATATCACAGAAAATTAATCAGCTAGTTATTAGATTGTTTGGGAGGTTCTCCTGGCCTAACAAAAGGCCCTAAGATTCTATTTCAGAGAAAGAAACACACAGGAAATGAGAAGAATTTAATATACTTCAGAAAAGTTAACAGTAACAAATGGCCCATTTGAAAGCTAATTTGCGCTAAATGTCAATAGATTAGTAATATAATCTTATATTTACCCAAGATTAGCAGTTTGTCTATGAAGGCTGAGGTCAAAGAATACTGCAGTTAATTTTCAATGAATCTGCTTAATAATCAACTGTTAATGAATACATTCCTGTTTCCTTGTAAGGACCCAGGATCGTGAACGTCTGGGGAAAAATATGCTGATACTACCCAGGTGAACTCAGGCCAGGGTGAGATTGCTAAAGGAAATCTGAGTCCCATAGGTTCTTATCTTAAGGAAAATAACTTTTCAGACTGACCAAAGTCACCAGCGATATCAACATCAAACAGATGTCAACATTACATTGCACAGGATACAGAGTCTGGTTAGAAGGGCTAAAAGTGTATTCCTGGTAAGAACTAATAAATAGACAATCTACCGTTCAATCTAGTGATGGATCAAAAATATTTTGATGAAGTGAACACGGGACTATATGTTTGGCAACTTTTTTAACCTTTAGCTCCCGAGAAGTATGGTAGCGAGCAAAACCAGACAAATCTCAGTTCAAATTCTGGCTTTGCCTTTCTTACTTCATTAATCTTGGGCATGAGAATTAACCTCTCTAAGCCCCAGTTTTATCATCCAAAGTATAGGAAAAACTATTCATTTCCCTTGCTTCAGATACCATCATGTATGAGATGCCCCATCTCACTTAGCAATGGCTTTGGAGAAAGGGATAAAGAAAAACATTGCTTAATTAAATATACTGATCAACTATATAGTGCATCCTGACTTCAGAAATCTTAAACTGGATAAAATATGGCTCAGAATCTAGGAAATAGGACAAGGTTGCTCATCTCATTGAGTGTGTCACATGGAGCAAATAACACAAAGAATGTAAAGCGCCCATCATGACTCCGGGCTCCAGAGTAAGTCTTCAGTAAATGTGGATGTTTTATTGTTAGCCTTAGTATTCGTATTAAAGAAGGAGAGGCATCCTTTGAGGCTTTTGCTCAACACTTCTCAGTTCAAAATACCATGGAATTTTAGAGGTAAAATATACCGTGGAGAGACGGTTTCCTTCGCCCTATAGATGACCTATATGGATGGTGTGATAAAGTTAAATGACTTACCAAAACTCTCTAAATAATTACAGAATCAAAACCAGAACCCAGATTTCCTAATTATTTGTCTGATTATTAATAATAATAATAACATAATAAGTGCTTACTATGTGCCAGGCAATACTAATTGCATTATATATAATATTACTGAGTCATCACAGCAATCCATTGTAACAGTGTAATAGGTACTGCTATCCCATTTTACAGAAGAGGAAGCTGAGGCCCACATAGGATAAGAGAATCTCACAAAGCACTCTCCTGGTCAGAGTCAGAGCTTTGATTCAAACCCAGTTCTATCTCATTCCAAAGCCTAAACTCTTTCCACTGAGCTAATGCCTCCTACTTGGCTTCTCACTTGCTCCTTCTTGGATCGTTTTACTGCTGGAAGTCTCATCTTTTTAACAAAAACTATTAATTCCACAAATGCAAGGACAATGTTACTTATTTTTTTGAACATGCACGGCACAGGAGTGGGCCTGGATAAGTTTTGATAAGCTCAAAAAATGTTTGCTGAGTATATGACATCATTTTTTAAAAAAAGTTATGACTTGTAAAAGCAAAAAACCTGAAGCACCTGACACAAGCAACCTGTGGACAAAATTGCTCAAGTAATGACTTGTATTTGGATGCCATCCCTTTTCAGGAAGCGCTTCCTTACTTCTTTAATCACTTTTGATTCATTACTCCAAGGATTGGGCTTGAACAGAAACTCTCCTTAGCTCTAAGAAGTAGAATTCTAGCATATTCTCCTGCTGGTCCTATGCCAGTTCTGCTTTCTTTAACAGTCAACCACCCCCCGGGCAGGGCGAGCCTGAGAGGTGTGTAGGTAAAATTTGACTGTCCTTGAAATCAGGGAAACCACTTCCAGCTGGTACATGTGACCATATTTAATGTTAGGCATTCAAAAACTTGAACCAATTCTTAGCTGAAAGGGGAAGAGTCAGGTGATACCTCTCTTCTTTTCTCATTTAAAGAAAATGAAGCCCCTCAAGATAATAAAGAGACCCAGAATATAATGTAAGGATTTCCTAGAAGACTCTCTTGGGAAGGTGGTGTCATTGAGCTCCTCGGCATCCTTGTCCTGGCCTGGGGAAGATATCACATCCTTTAGAAGAACATATTGCTCATCCTGAAGACGGAGTAGGAGTGTCATTTGAGGGATGTGAAGACAATGTGAAGCCAGGTAACATGGGATCTTTACCTATACTCAACTCTTGTGCATTTCCTCCTTGAAGGTGCCCCACTTCTTCCTTCCTGCCTGGCCCAGCAAGCTCTCTTCCCATGAAAAATTGGGCACAATATCTGGTAAATTGGACGAGGGCCCATAGTCAGCCACAATCTGGTTGTACCACTTCCTACTCCAGGTTAATAACATCAGTCAACCTAGGTAATACATACGAGCTACTGCTTTCTCTGTTAGTCAAAGCTTTGCAGGATAACTCCAAAAGACAATCCCATGCTCATTACAACCCAGCTAAAAAGAAAAATTAAAAAAGACCATGATGCTTAACAGGGCTATGGGTCTCACATTTAAAAACCACATGAGAGATTTGCAAATGCATAATCCAATTTTATGGTTTGTCCAATCAATGTAGTAGCAGTCAGTTATCCAGTGTATACATTTAATGTATCCTTAATGCTTTCCCAAAGCCCCTCCTTTTCTCTTATCCCACCCTTTCATTCTGAGCACATACAGGCCTGCTGTTCTGAGTCCTAATAAATTTCCCGTTGGAACATTTATAACAGTTTCTGCTGTCTTCCCCCAAGTATCCATAAGGCTCCCATTTTATTTCCTTCAGTTCTCTGAGCAAATGTCACCTTATTAGAGAGGCATTCTATGACTATCTCATAAAAAACACTACCGCCTTGGCCCAGGCCCACTCCACCTATCTAACCCCTGACTCTGTTTTGTTTCTCCCCATGGCACTTATCTCTACATGACACATCATACATTTGTTTACTGACTGCGTCTCTTCACTAAATGTGAGAAATGACTTTGTTTTGTTCATCGTGGTATCTCTACCATCTACAACAGTGACTAGCTCATAACAGGCTCTTTATAAATATTTGTCAAATGCATTAACAGTCTTCAAGGGGAGTCTTCATTTCATATCATTGTCAAAAGGTGACAGTTTTAGGTAAAAACACCACATTTTAGGTAAAAAATACCACATCTTTTTCAACCACTTCTCACCTTAAAATCTAGAATAGATTGTATCCTCGCCCTCCAAACAGTACGTTTTTTAAAAGCAAATCGTGTGCTTATTTTAGTAGCACATTTCATACTTTGATACTGTACCCATTTCTGAATGAGATCATCCTCTAAGTCCAAAACAAGGTCAAAGGCATTTCCTGAAGTCTTTCAATAAGCTTTACACCAGGTCACAGAAGGAAGCTTTCCTTTTATTGCTTGGGCACAGAAAGATATTCGAAACATGGCAGGAGAAAAATTAGATCTATAACTGACCCTGGAGAAGTTGTTTCAGAGACCCTGATAATCACAAACTAAAGTTAGACAGAGCCGGAGGCACCACACCACGCAGCAAGAGTACACCTTGTAATCAAATCTTGTGCATACCAGAACACGCTGTACCTTTCTCTCCATGATGTTCTTATCTTCCAGTTGAACAACGTCTGAATCTGACAATTTTCCTGCCTTACTCTTTCTCCTTTGGATCAGGAACTGACCACGTGGAGAAAACAGGAATACTATATATATTTTTAAAACATCTCAAGTTTAAAATACACAATTAGTGGTTTCCTCCAATTAGTGAAAGAAATCTGAATACAGGAATGGTTATCTTGTACCAATGGGATGAGTTCATACACATCACCTTATTTTAGAATTATAAACCGAGTGAAGATAATAATGCTGCATGGATAGGGGAAAAGAGAGAGAATACTTGGTCTGATTTAAGGACAAATCAATTTTAAACCATTATTTCTTTCAAGGTCCAAATAATTTATTTAATAGGCAAAATTTATAAGTAGGATAAGGCAAATTAATGGAACTCTGCCATTCTCAGTTGGTTGATATGCAATCATGTGTTATAAAGAGAAAACTAATGTAAGTTTCTGGATTCTGAATCAAAAGATACATTGAGGGTATCCTTAATTTTTGGAGACTTCAATTTGAAAAACATTCTCTGGTTTCTCTTACTTATTCCTAAAACCTTAAAAATTATCATGAATATCATTTTAACATTATACTCAATAATAATTCTGTGCCTATATTGTTGAAAATTCCAGGCTAGGGTCTGAATCACTGATGTTTATCACAGCCATCTGTGCTGCAAACTCTACTCTTTGGATCTCAGTGTCTTATCCTATACAACAGGAGAAGCAGATGTGAAGATCTCTTAGGTCTCTCTCAGTTTTATGAATCTCTTAACTTCCACCCACTGATGCTGACAGACAAACAACACTTCTGTTCAGAAGAAGTCTGGACAAATACCTCAAGGGTGGATCAGATGACCTGAATGATAACCCACCCTTCTAGACTGGTTAGTTTGAAAGCTATTTCATGGAAAAGCTGCTCTGAAGCTTAGCAAAATCACCCATTTGCCAAATGTGATGATTACAGGATCTCTTTCTAAGCATTCTGTCAGTATAACTTGCAGATGAGCTTATTTTCAAAACTTTTCCATCTGTAGGACTTTTCTCGTCACTAAAAAAAACCCCCAAAACTGTTGTGTTTATGAATCTGGTTGCTTTTCTTAGTTTAGAGCAGTGGTTCTCAACCAGGAAGATTTTCTTCCCTAGGTGGCAATTGGCAAATGACAGGGATGTGACAAAATTTTGGCTGCCACAAGTCAGGAGAGGTGTGTTACTGGCATCTAGTGGGTAGAGACAAGAGATACTGCTAAACATCCTACAATGTACAGGGAAGCCCCCACAAAAAAGAATTATCTTGCCCAAGATGTCAACAGTGCCAAGATTGGGAAACTCAGGTCCAACAAGAGATGCTTTAGATTGATGGTAGTCCAGCCAAATCTCAGTTGGGCAAATAAAAATAGAATTCTTGGGGCAATCCTTCTCTTTTCAAGTCTCGTGGACATTCTTCACATTTGTTTAGAGTTTAATGAGTGTTTATGGGAAGCTTAGATATTAAGGAAGCACAAGGAAAGTTAATTTAGATGCAGGTAGAACTAAATAAATTGTTTCCTGGATTCCTTTTTCTGGGCATGTTTTAAAGTTGATAGTTGCCACTTCTTTATAAAACATGATTGAGCACTTTGATATGATTGGATCTACTGGAGCAACACTGCTGGGTTTAGTCTAATTTTAACCCAAATCCTTGCAGCCAACCAGAGATTCACTATAGTCAGTACTGAGCTAACACCCTCCTCCCAGCACAGTCTCAGGGATGAGAAACAATCTTTTATGCAGAACCTGATGCATGTAGGATGCAAACAACTGTGACAGTTTTTAATGACAGAGTATTGGCTCTGTGGCCTGCCTTCCAGAGAATGAGCCAGTTTAGAAGATGAACTCAAATAACTGTGCACTTGCCACTGTAAAAGTTACAAACTTTTGTTTGCATTGTAAATTATTTTAAAATGTACCCTACACACCTTTGCCTTTTGCAACAGATACTGAACTAAGTTTAATCTTTTCTTAGTGGTTATAAGATATCAATGTTGTGGATATCAGGTATCAATCTGTGTAACTGCTATGAGCAGGGAGACAGAGCAGTGAAGTGTTAACTTCACTAAGGTTCTTGTGGCCTTAGTAGGCCATCTGGTAAGTGGTGCTTGCTATTTTGAACTCCTTGCCTCCACAAAGTCACCAGAGACAGAGCATAAGCATTTCCCCTAAAAGTAGAAAGCAATCACGAAGGTCTGACATGTACTCGCGCATCCATTTCACATGCTGTGAATTCTCCAACAGAACTGCACTTGCAGACATAGGCCAATAAGTGTGCAAAATCAGTTTTTACATGATTTTGCTATTAGCTAACACTTATCAAGTGCTGACTATCAGCCACACTCTGAATGGCTTAGTGCTTTTCGTGCATTATTTAATTTCATCCTCATAACAACCCTATGAGGTAGGTCCAAGTATTTATTCCCATTTTACAGACAGAGGAGGCTGAGGCAGAGAAATATTGAGCAATTTACCTCAATGACCATACCCAGATTTGAAGCCAGGCAGTTTGAACCAAGAGCTTTGTTTTAACCACAACCTCAGAGGCTGCAAAATGACAGCCTGTGGTCTAAGTGTGGCCCACCGATATGTTTTGTTTGGCTCGTGTAACATTTATAACTTTTGGGGCCACCATCTAAAGCTGGGCCTGGCACAAAGGCTCAGCTGAGGGGCAAGTAGGGCTGAAATCCAGCCTGCACTTGACTTGCACAGCCATGGGCCCTGGCATGGGGGGAGGGGGGTGCCATTTCCTAATTTGGACAAAGAAGCCAGGTGAGCTAGTGGCAACCCCAGTTGTCATACCAACGAATTGGGTTAATCACACAAAATTCCAAGTTTCTGGCTTCTCAGGGATAAGAGAAAGGGAAGGCAAAAGGGGAAAAGAGGGAGGGAAGAGGGGAGGGAATTAAAACCCGCATTCCTTTATGGCAGCAATTTCTCTAGAAAGGATGCATGCTTGCTTGTGTGCAACGGACCCATTTCACACATTTAGATGACCTGCCAAGACACTATAGGCTTTCCGAGTTTGTGACCTGAGTACTACAGGACACTTCTGGCATTTTGGTTTAAAATCCCCTCCCTTCTCCTCTCAAAAAAGCGTCCAGTCAGAGTGCTGCAATTAAGTTTCAGCCCCCTTCGCAGAGCAAAAAAAGCAAGTCCACCTCCTCTGAGCTGATTTTTCTCTTCAGGTGACCAAGCAGGGTGTATTCTGTTTTCCTTTGCTTGCTGAAATTCTTGTTTTTTAGGACATACTGTTCTCTCGAGGCTCTATGCCCAGCAGCAAAAAAAAAAAAAAAAAAAAAAAAAATTGGTTGTGCATAACCAGGTATGGGGCAAGGATTCAGGCATCTGATAACTGCTCCCCTTAGAGCACTTCCTTATCAAGATGGACTGCACACATGAGTGTTTGCATTTTGGAGGCATCACGATTACTTCTCCTTACACCACGGCAGGCCTGGAACTTGTGGGCAATCAACAGGGAGCCACAGGGAATGGCGAGTGGAAGATAAAAGTTACTGCTGACCAAACAGTAGTCACCTGGTGGGTGCCAGACACTTCCCTACCCCATTGGCGCTCCAGTACGTGATACCTTTGTCTCTGCCAAGCTGATGCGATCCAGTAGTTCCTAGTGGCCCCCCACACCCTTACCAAAGGGCTTGCTGGCTGGTCTACAGAGACACCTGTTGCCACTACACAGCTAGGAAACTTAGAGCGTCATCACTCTACTCCACATTTGGCTGAGGACATCTAGCAGTCGCCGCTCCTGGCTGGCACATGCCTTGTTTTGCTGTGGAAGCCAAAGGAAATCATTCTATCCGTTGGATCTCTGTTCTGTACCAGGAGATTAGAGAAGGATAATAACCTTTAGTCTATCAAATTCATTTGAAATGAAGAAAAGATCCATAGGAGTTTAGAGCAGAGATTTTCAATCTTTCCAAGCATCAGTATGACCTCTTGAAAAGGATACCGTAAGTTGCCAATTTAACAACAGTTCTCCCCCACTTCTGTACCTACGGAACACATTTTTATGAGGGTGGGAATGTGCCCAGCTTAAAACAAACAAACTCCATATTTTCTAGGTTCTGTTGCAGAAAGGGATGGTCTTATGACACTAACTAATGAGATGTAAGTTGAAGTCAAGTAGGACATCCAGGAAAGAGAACAAACTTGGCTGGCTTGTCTGTTTGCTTATGTCTGTTTACCTTTTATCTTTTACCCTTCACCTTCTTCTTGCTTGAAAACATGGTGCCTGGATCTCCTGCAACCATTTTGTGAGCATGAGGAAGAGGGTAACAAGGTGAGGATGATGGAGCAGAAAGCAAGACGAAATTCATGACATTTCCTGATAGAGACTATAATACTTACAGCATGGGAACTTCCAAATTATGTAATTTTTCTGAGTCTCAGTTTCCTGAAGTATGATATTACCTACCTTGTAGGATTTTTTATGGGTATTTAAATGAGATAATGTGTGTGAAATTGCCTCACAATGAGTGATATAAATCAGTCAATCCAATCAACAAATAAACTATTCCTTTCTCCCTTCCAATTAGATCTGCAGACTCAAGGAGAAATTAAGCCAGACTTACTTGCTACTAGCTAACACTTTCAAAGGAAGCTTCTGTCTAAAGTGTTTTTTGACTTGGTGTCAATGGGCACAGATACTACTGAGTAAACAAGGCCCTACGCAAATGAAAGAGATCCACTTCAAGGTGAGCAGCAGGAACCCAAGGTAAGTAGCAGATTGAGTCTTTCCAGGCTGAAGCAGAGAGAAGGTGTGGCCTTGCTTAGTAGGGAACCTAAGAAACCTGAGATAAAGCAACCATCAGGAAGTATCTCAAATCCCCTTATAGTCCAAGACATTCATCCCTCAGGAAAATTATGGCAAAATGGAAAAGCTAAGAGGGAGATCAATCCATCCATCATATGACTTCAGGGCCTAGAGGCCTTAACACAAAAAGAAGGCCAGCCATTCCCTCCCCCAGGCTACAAGCACACACATTATTTTGATACCAATGTGCATGCAAGTAATCTGTGAACACGTGACTCTTTTCCAATGTTTTTCGACTTTTTAAGAAAATTAGAGAATTCCACAATTTCTCTTTTCGAGCCAGCAGTTCTTTGGCACCACAGGAACCTGATAACGTCCTTCTCTTTAAGGTAGACATCAGCAAACTGTTACTGTAATGCCAGAGAGGAAATATTTTAGGCTTTGTGGTCCGCAGGGTCTCTGTTGCAACTACTCAACTCTGCTGTTGTAAACAGACAGCGGCCATTGATAAATGATAATACGTAAAGGAATGAGCATGGCTGTGTTCCAATTAAATCACATTTACAAAAACAGGTGGCCTATAGTTTGGCAGTATCTGCTTTAAAGGACATTGGAACTGTGCAAAACAAAACAAGAAACTTTAGGTAATAGAATAGATTCTCTCATCAATCATCATCACTACGAAATTAGAGTCAGCGGAGGGTTGTCAGGCCTGGAGCGGCTTTCACGGAGGCTGACCTTTGGGCTGTCCTGTGGCTATGCTGTTCTCTCCCACAAATGTACTGCAGCGTCTATTATTCTTGCCCTGAACTCTCCTTTAACTTCTTTCGTAGATAACAGCCAACACTTATGAAATACTTAACATGATGCCAATGTTCTAAGCATATTATATACATATGTGTTGATCCTCTTGATCCTCACAACCCCATGAGGTACGTTCTATTATTGTTCTCATTGAACAGATGAGACAACAGAAGCACAGAGAGGTCAAGTAATTGCCCCAGGGCCACACAGCTAAGAAGTGGCAGAACTGAACCTGGAACCCAGACAGTCTGGCTCCAGAGTCTATGCTCTCAACCACTGCATTATCCTGAGTTCATACAGTTTCCCTCTTGCACATCCAAAAAGCCAGCCCTGACTGGACACGTCACACCAACTCCACTCCACCCACTGTATATCAGTATGTATTTTTTCATTTTCTCAAGAAAATAATTTAATGCAACTTTCAGATACAATTACCAATTTATAGGAAATAAAGAGGACAGAAAAACATGTCAAAGGATACACGGGGAGGCAATTAACAAAATTCAGACTGTAGAAAACTTTCCAGGACAAACAATTCAGTTTCTTCAACAAATAAATTGCAGAGAGAGATTTTGAACCTACAGATTGGAAGCGACTTAAAAGACTTTTAACCAATTGCAATACGTAGAAATTATCTGAAGCCTGATTCAAAGAAATAAACCATGAAAAACAATTAGGACTTTAAGAGACAATTGTAATTTGAACATTATATGAATATTCAATGATTTAAAGAATTATGGTTAATTTTTTATATAATAATGATATTATGAATAGACTAAAATGCTTATCTTTTAAAGGAGTAAGGTGATGGATATGTTAATTAACTAGATGGGGAGATCTTTTCACAATGTCAAATTTCACACCTATATCAATTTCATACCTATATCAAATCATCACAATGTACACTTTAAATGACTTATAATTTTATTTATCAGTTATACCTCAATAAAGCTGGGGAAAAGAGAGAGGAAAATGCTTATCTTTTAGAGATGTATACTAAAATACTAAGGAATGAAATGAAATGATGTCTGGGATTTGCTTCTAAACAATAGGGAGAGGGAAATTGGGTGTGGCAGAGATGAAATAAGATTGGCCATGAGTTAATAACTATTGAAGCTAGATAATAGGTATTTGAGGGTTCATTCATTATATTCATCTGCCTACTTTTATAAATGTTGAAAATTTTATATAACAAGAGCTTTATAAAAGAAGACATACTAGGGTTTAAAAATAAGACTTCGGGCAAGAAGAAGGTTCTAGATTTATCAGTAGTTTATCGGTCTGTACATGGATAATTTCTTCCTTTTTCAGCAGATGTTTTTTCTCTTTTGAGGAAGATTAGCCCTGAGCTAACATCTGCTGCTAATTCTCTTCTTTTTGCTGAGGAAGACTGGCCCTGAGCTCACATCCGTGCCCATCTTCCTCTATTTTTATATGTGGGACGCCTGCCGCAGCATGGCTTGCTGAGCAGTGCCACGTCCACACCTGGGATCCGAACCGGCAAACCCCAGGCTATTGAAGCGGAACGTGTGAACTTAACCGCTGCACCACTGGGCCAGCCCCTCAGCAGATATTTTAAAGCTTAAGGAAGAGTTTAGAGGGAATGCCAGTATGGGAGTAAACTGTTCTTGTTCCTAAAAGATAAGCCTTGGAGATGCTGGGATAAACTGCAACATAATTTCTTAATGAATAAATTTCTTGAATGGCGCCAAAGTACTCTCAACCCAATGAAGCAAAACCCTCTGTAACCCCCTGGCCAATACTTCGCTATACTGTTGACAAGCTCAGAGCGGAAAGTATGAGGAGGAAAAAAATCACACTCAGAAGTCTCAGAATTGGAGGATGGAAAGGAAATACTCAGTGGAGGGGAATATGGAACATATACACACATGATAGAGCAAAGGCCACGTGGTATCATGTTCAAAGCACTATCTCAAGAGACGTAGGTTTTGACTCAAGCCCCACAAGTGACCATCTGAGCAATCTTAAATGGTCTCTTATAACTGTGAACCTCAACTGTTTTATCTGTAAATTAAAGGATTTGGATTAAAATCCCTAGGAAGATCCATAATTTAAGAGATAAAACTAAAGATTTATGCTCTCGAAAGCCAGCCTGTCGAAATACTAGACCCTGATAGATTACTCAGTTCAAGTCTAGTGAAAACTTCTTTGAAAGGTAACCCTAGAGCCACAGAGCCCTGGGTTGTTGGCAAGACAAAGAAACAAGGTGAAATTAGTGAAGTTAGGAAGAGACCATATTGAATAAAATGGAATGTGAAAAGTAATATGCCCTACTGATCAATGTTTCAACTAAGGAGATAAGTTATGGATGAAAATAGACAAAAGCATATGAGTTTTCCGTGAGGACAGTGCTCTCTAGGTATTCAACCATCCATGGGCGCCTAGTGTCCCAAAGGCAATCTGTCCTTCAACAGCTGTGATCAGCATTCTATTGGACAAGGCATACCCAACACTTACAAACTTCGCAGGCCAAATAATACTGCCTCAACTTCCAGAAACTAGGCTCCCACAACACAACACATGGATTTGCATTTGGTGCCCCCAGGTCAGGCACAGCTCCAGATCAGCATCTCGATACAGACGCATCCAATCTATGGGCCTTAAACTTTCTGCATGTCATTAGCTTTGCAACAAGAGTCTAAGAAAATTGGTCCAGTTTGCTAAATGACCTTCAAAGAGAGAACAAGTTATTGGAAATGATGAAGAAGCCTGGTATACTGAATTGGTTGACAATACTTTTGACCTTAAATTGTAGGAATTGTTCACTAATTAAGAAAAGCTAATTCTCTCTCCTCAGAAAGCCTAATTACTTGTGTGCTTATGCTTCCCCTTCCAACACAAAGTGCTCCTTCACGAAGCAGGGAGGTTTCCAACTGCATTGCCTGAACTGGTCTTGACAAGAGAAGAGGTGAATCACAGGAGAAGCCTGGCACAGTCTCACTCTGTAATAACTCTTTACCAAGGGCTAAATCACAGTGGGCCCGATACAGGGAGATTTCCTTTTTTCTTTTCTTTTTTTTTTAAATAAAAAGAGGGGCTTTCACAAAGGATCCATCCTACTTGACACAATTAGTAGAATTATGGTGACTTAGAGCTGCTGTCAAGAGTGGATCTACACAGAGAGTGAAGGCAAGCAGAGAGAGGATTAACTTGATCTTCAGGAAAGCTTTTGTTGATGGCACCAAAACTAATCTGTAGCAAGAGATGAAATATTCAACATAATCTCTTGCATAATGAAGATATACAGAGCCAAATACCTCTGAGATTCCTGAGCACCGTTTCCATTAGAACACTACAAATTAAGGCTTTCAGCTTCCTCCACAGCAAGTGTTTTTTCTTGAAATTAGAAGATGTGTACAGAGGCTTCAGTTATCTGCACGAAGAGCTCCCTACCCCAACCCCAATGAACCAACTACCCCACATGTCTGGGTTGGGCTAATGTTTTTTTTTTTCTTTCTGCTTTTCTCCCCAAATGCCCCCAGTACATAGTTGTATATTTTAGTTGTGGGTCCTTCTAGTTGTGGCAAGTGGGACACTGCCTCAACGTGGCCTGATGAGTGGATCCAAACCAGCGAAACCCTGGGCCGCCACAGCAGAGTGCACGAACTTAACCACTCAGCCACGGGGCCGGCCCCCTGGGTTGGGCTAATTTTGAGGCCAGTGCGTTTTTCTCTGATTTCACAGTAATAGGGTAGTGACAAAAGGCTATGGAGAAGAAAAAATCAGAGATGGTGACTGGGGTTTGTGTTTAATTAATACAAGATGAATAACATACATAAGGAAAATATGGAAATAAAAAGAGCAACCAATATTAATAACCCATGAGGCTGGCAAGCAACAGGTGAGATGATTGTAATCTTTTGTGTGTATGTGTGAGGAAGATTGGTCCTGAGCTAACATCTGTTGCCAATCTTCCTCTTTTTGCTTGAGGAAAACTGCTGCTAAGCAATCATCTATGCCAATCTTTCTCTATTTTATGTGGGACACTGCCACAGCATGGCCTGATGAGTGGTGCTAGGTCCCCACACAGGATGTGAACCCTGGGCCACTGAAGTGGAGCATGCGAAATTAACAATTATGCCATGGAGCCAGCCCCGAGATGACTGTAATCTTGGTCAAAAAAATAGTTAATAAATAATTCATAAATCTCTCAGGGAGTAGGGAAGAAAATTTATATTTACTCTTCAGCCACACCATATCACTTTCAAAGGAGTCTAATGCTGTATTTTTTGTTATGTATATCTCCCATTACATGCAACATGCCTGGAACATCCTATAAATATTTATTAGATAGATGTAGTGACCTGAATGTGGCATGGACACGCCGTCCTTCTAGCTATCATTTTCCCTTCTCTTTCTTGCTTGTCTATAAAAGTAACAAGTACTCTGAAGCAATACCTGCACCTTATAAATGCAATCCCCTCAAAAATGTTGGGGTGGGGAGGGGTATTGGGAGATTTGTCACTTAGTCCCATGCCTGTGAAACAATAAAATGTAGATGCTGGCATATTGCCTCAGTAAGATGGCAGATATTCATAAACAAATACACCACGATGTGGCAGCTTTCATCACCTATCAAAGGGGGATGCTAAATCAGAAACTTAATTCCAACCACCTACATATTTGGATCTGACAGCCAAGCACCATGCCAGAAAGAATGAATGCATTTTTACAGTGCAGGTGAATACCTTCACTGCAGTTCACTCATCTATAAAGGGCACTGAGCAGAAATAAAAGTCCGACCATTCAAGAAGATTCTCTAGCAGACTTTCAAATTCTGGGTGAGGACATCATGCGCCTGTCTAAGAATCAGTTTGCTATACATAGTTGCATTTAAGGCAGAATGCGTTCTCTCTTGTCCCCCCATTCATGATAAGCTGTGCTTAAGGGCACACAGAGATGTCTGTGGCTGCCTCACAGCAAATTTCTAGAAGACAGAGTGTTTAGTGAATGCTTAGGATTCTAGAGTCAGTTACATAGATGGTGTGTCTCCTGGATACTGCCACTTTCATAGATATCCATCCATGCTTGATGGTACTTAAGGAGTGGTTGATAGAAGAAGACTTTTTTTTCCCTAACAAGTCTTAAATAATGAGAGCTGGTTTCTGAATATTAGGAATTTAAACAGGGCTCCACTACTTTTTGAGCTATATTACCAGTACCATCAAGAGGGATAATGTGGAGGCAAGAACTTATGTATGACCTCCTCCTTCCTCCTAAAAATGACCATCCCTCCACTTCCAATCAGCCAGGGTATGGTTGCCAACAGTTGCAACAGGAAGAGAAGTGTTACGTCAGCCAGAGAGCCTTAAGGTCCAATCTTGGTGATGATGTTCCCTTTAGCTCCTTTTGTTCCTTCTGAGTTCCCAAAATAGTTCAGCTATAGGGTTTACGGAGAGTTTGGCCATGATGAGTAGAATTAAGTATATGCAGGGCTTAGATTCTTTCAGGCAATTACTGGACATCCACTAGAGCACCCATTCTCTGCTGCAGTGAGGAATAGTCTCAAGAAACTTTAAGATTTACTTTCTACCCTCCAAGAGCTCACTCAGTGTCAGTCTCTTAAAAGGCTTCCCCATGATGATTACGTAAGCCATGTTAGCTGACCTCTAGAAAGGTAGACCTACCTCAGCCAAAAAACCATAATGGAGAGTTTGCAGCATGACTGCGATAGAGGCAAGACAAGGAGAACTTACCCACCCCAGTCGTATTTTACTGATGTTTTCACAGTCTGTCTTGGCAAATGAAAGCTGGAAGAAATAGTTCAAGCCTAACACATGTATAAAATGTGTATAAAACTGGAAATTGGGTATACATATACCCAGTGCTTTCAGAAATATATCTTTTGCTCTAAATTTATAAGCATTAACAGACCCTAAAATTTTACTTTCTTTTCTGCTACCACTATACATGGATCCCAATAATAAGACACACACAATGCATGATCTTTCTAAGTATGTGTTAGATCCTTCCACAAAGTCATTTATTATTGGATACCACAGTCCTAGAAAGCCATTTACACAGGTCTGAAACTATGTACCTTATCTATCCACTAAGTACAAAAGATAATTTTTAGGCCCACAACCCTCTATAGAAACAAGTGTCTTGTTGTTGTTGTTATTCATCAGGGTCTGAAAATGTTTAAATATTTGCACAGTGGTTTTTAAAAAGTACTTGATAACCAAAACTTTGAAAATCTACTATTAAAGAATGCTTTTCATGATAATATGATGTAGCAAATTCCTTCTCTGTTCTTAAGAAATGCCGGCTTTATTCGAAGCAACAGCTTTCATTAACACGGTAAGTCCTCCATCTCCCTGCCTCCACTGACACACTTGGCAGCAAAACCTGTTTTCTGCCTACAGAGTTACTGAGACTAGAAAACACTGCAGTCACTCCTGGGGAGAGGGGGCCGCCAACCCTTTGAAAATACCATTCCATTCTATCTAAAATGCACCAAATAACAGACTTTCTACACAATAATATGACTTTTTCTTGACAGCACGGATTCTGATTTCCCATTACACATTCCATTACTTTATTTGTGGTGATCTAAACCATTTCTTACATTCTTTGATGCCTCCACCCTTTAAATACTTGCAGGCTTATCTATGTTTTAAGTCTATTTTTGCCCATTGTTGGCCAAATCACGTTCCCATTTAACCCTCAAAACCTTTACCCGGGCAACAGAATTTTTGCTTCCCTTATCTTGGATTTGAGTGCACATAAAACACGTCTTTTTAGGTTGCCTCCTTTGTAAAGCTTTCTCTTAGGAGTACCTTTAAGCTGTGACACCAAAATGTGTACCCTAAAATAATATTTAACCATTCCAAATATATTTCTCCAAAGATTTTTTTTCCAAATCAGCAGCAAAAAAAAAAAAATCTGGATTATAATCAACATTTGCAAGTGTCAGCTCATAATTTACCATTAGTTAATTATACTTAAAACCACTCTTTCCTCTACCTATAAACACAACCTTACATCAAGTAGAACCACAGCCCCATCCACAGTGTCACCTCCCTGGGTTCACCCCAACTACGCACTCCTGCTTACAGCAGAAAAACCCCTTCAGCATCTTCCCAAACATGCATTCCCATTCTCAGACCAACAACAAAAACGGACCCCAGTCAGTTTTTAGCTACGCATATCAGATACAATGCTCCATTAGTCAATATAATTTCTATATGGCTTTAACCTAAATCATAAGTAGTCCCTTCCCCATATTTCACTTTACTTTTTATTGATTTTCACTATATTTTACTTTTCTCTATCCTAATCTCCCCATTCCTCAATATTAGCTGCCTATTTTTTTCCCACCACTATCCACTATATAGATTTGTGGGCCTTGTAAACTTAATCGGCCTTTTGCCCAATCATTACAGGGTCACCATCTAGTAGTTTGAAGAGCTTCACAGTGGCTACAAAAGGGACTCCTTTTTGCAGCTTTGCCTTCTTAAAGTCACTTACAGAAAATGAGTACAAGGGAAAGCCAGAATTGCCTGGACACGATGCAGGCAAGAGGGGAGGTAGGGGAGAAAGAGATTGTGATTTTTCTTTTACTCCAGCAAGTGGTCAGTCTTCTAAGAATCCCTAGTCTGCTTGCTGCTCAAGGTCTCCACAACCAGTCTTATCTAAAACTTCCTAATCTTTTGCCTTGAAAATGCCACATGCATTCCTGTCTTCATGCCTTGGCATGACCCACACCTGCTGCCAGGAATGTCCTCTCCCTCCGCCTGGTTAGTGAAGTCCCACCCACATGTCCTGCCTTAGCTCAAGCCCACCCCTTGGATGGCAGACCTCCACATCCACGCCTCCTGCCTCCTGCTTCCTTGCAGGCCTGGGGAATTCTCTGACTGGACTCCTCCTTTAGCACTTTCCACATTCTGCCTTGTAGAACATACATAAAAAGACCTATCTGTTCCCGAAAAACAGCTATCACATAGTGATCTAGGGATTGTATAAACATTTCTATTTCTCAACAGAACTCTGCAACATGGTATTAGGACCCATATTTTATAGAAAAGGTAACTAAGCCTCAGAAAATTTAAAAGATGGGCCCAAGGCTATATTTTAATAGAACTAGGGCTTGAATCCAGGCCCACCTGCCTTTGAAACCCACGTGTGGTTCATTATGCTAAGTAAATGCTTCAGTGAAAGTAAACGCCGTAAAATCAGGCCCATGTCTTACACCTCTCACTGTCCTCAGCTTGTACTCTCTGGGCACTTAACGAGCATTCATGCAAAGGTTACATTCAAATGAGATTGCATTTCCTGAGTGTAGTGCTACAGGGGAAGAGGGCCAAGAGGGAGAAGAAAGCAAGTTTGGGATTAAAATTTCTGCAGATAATCCACAAAGTGAATGGTCCACAGGCATGATAATCCAGTGTTGGCTAGATACCCAGTTGCACGGAGGTCTCCTGCCTAACTTCACCATGTCAGAGAATAAGCATCGGTGTTTACTTCCATGACTGTTTCTGCTCAGCCAATGAACTTGCTGGGGCTGGAATGAATCCTCTGTGGATGTTAGAAATATTATGACAACAGCTGGCACTGTCATTTGCAGTGTCCAAAATGGAACTTCCATTTTTTTCCTCCAAGTAAGATTTATGTGATTCTCTTAGAGTACCTTCAAGTTACTTCAAAATTAAAACCTTTACTTTCTCTTCAATAGTTGGATTTTCTGATGATTTAAAACACAGAAAAATAGCTTTCTAACATCTTAGTAGTCTCTGTGGTATACAGGCTGTGATATATTCATGTTTTAAAGTCCAGAGTCATGTTTCAGGAAACAAGTTTGTGACTGTGATTTTTGAATCTGTGCAATTACAAGACATAGTACAACGGATACTACTATATTGCTTTTGGTCTTTATTTTTTTTTTAAATAAGGAAAAATGTGTAAGATGTTTTTTTAAAGGAACAAATCTGTCATGGGAACTTCAGTCCAGACAGGCCAGGCAGGATATTGGGGGCCAAGTTAAAGCTGAGACACTGTTTACAAGGGCAACTACATCTGTGGAGCATGGGTCTTCTGACCAGGTCTTGCTGATCTTTCATTTTACATTTACAGTCCTGGGCACAGTGAAGTGGCACATGCCAATGAACACCATCACAGCTGTCACAAATGCAAATATAATCCAGTAGATTGGACTGTACAACATAGGTCTGCCAAGATAGCTCAGATTTCTAGGCCAGGATTATAATCATAGTTTGCACAATTTTGAGAAATTAGTGAAATCCTTCTATACATTGGTGCACAGTATTCATAATATAATTCATGGGGCAATGCCCTTACTGAGACTAAATGTGGTCTTAGGCAGCACACAACCGAATCCTTCTGGAAGAAATAAAGTAGAAGCCACAGGGGACCCTATGAGCCATTCCAGGGTTTCAGTGGGTAAATGCTGGATCTCTGAACATCTTAGTAATCAAAACTCATCCACACAATTCCACAAGCTAAGAAGTTCATTTCATGTTTCCTATTCCAAGTTCTACTTGTCAGCTGGAAGTACTTGCTCAATTTTTGTACTTGTCCATGTGGGAATATCTCTTACCCAAATGTTCTTGCTATATTTTTCTTTAGACTCTATTGCAATTGTTAGTTTTTCTCCTGTCTTTTTCTTCTTTAGAGAAGGGAAAAAAAGGGAGAGTATTTAAATGAGGTTTAGAGTTCAAAGCTAAATAGAAGGGCAGTTTATTCAGCTGGGCATATCCAACACTACTCTCAAATATTTATTTTATGGCTTTGTCCTATTTTAAAAGCCTTATTTATGAATGGCCATAACTTCTGAACTTGGAGAGAAAAGCAAAATGCCTAAGCCCAGACATCCAAATGAAACTCCAATGATAATTCATATCAATGCATGGTAACCTCCTAAGCAACTCTTTACACCACCATAGAACAAATAAAAGGAGGCAAAATGATGAGCCTGTCTATGCTTCTGTACAATGACTCAAAGTCTTTTGTAGTTGTTGTATTGCCAAAAATATGCTGCTCAGTAAAATGGCAATCAATGCATAAAACAAGTGTGTGTGTGTTTAAATAGCGGAGATCAAAGACAAACTATGGAGATCAAGATATTATAGTCACTCATTATTTATGTTTCTAACAGAAAAAGTAAAGAGATTCTTCTGTATTTCAATTCCATATTTTATTTCTGTTTTCACCCAGCTAATTATCATCTTACATGGTTATGATTAAACATTGCCAAGAGAGTTAGAGGGTCTATTTTCAGTCTAGAAGCTGTTTTTGTTAAAAAAGAAATGTAAGAGGTTTAAAAAAAATGCTCTAAAGAGGGCCAGGAAAATGAGCTGGGAGGGCACTGGGAAGGTGGGATAGAACTGAAAGGGAACAAAGTTGAGAAGGGAAGGGCAAAGCAGAGAAGATTGGGCAGGCAGGTGGTGATGGGTAGGGCAAGAAGTGAGGAGTAGAGGGCACAGGTTAAATAGGCAGTGAGGAGAGATGGTGAAGAATGGAAGGAACTGGAAGTAGCTAGAACCCTAGATTCCACTGAGAGAAACATGGGGTAGTTAAATATGTGGAATTTATGTTGGATAGACTTAAGATCTACCATGTAGTAAGTGGATGAACTTGGGCAGTTTTCTCAGCCTTGGGGATAACAACATAATCTACTTTACAGGGTTATTGTGAGGATTAATTG
This sequence comes from Equus quagga, assembly GCF_021613505.1. NCBI lineage: Eukaryota > Metazoa > Chordata > Mammalia > Perissodactyla > Equidae > Equus > Equus quagga. Next base: position 87,555,056 of record NC_060275.1, read on the forward strand.
AAACATCTAAGCAGATGTTTTGTACATGGCGAGTACTACCCAAATGTTAGCTGTGGTGATGAAGATGATGACTACTTCAGGTCATGTAGATATGTGCTTAGCTCAATGGGGAATCCCTAAATGAGCAACTTACAGTTTCTCTCTTCCAGAAACTTACATTAGGAAGGATGATAAAACATGTACACAAAAGAATCTCTATTATATAAAGAGATATTTGGTGCATCGTCAATGTTAACACATGCACTAAAGAACTCAGAACACCAATACACTGAAACTCCACCAAATAAAAAAAAATTGAGAAGTTAAATAGCAGATAAAATGTGAATAAAGTGTTGCATTATTGTTAGAGAGCAAATAGGAATATAGTAATTGTGTGCATAGTACTTAAAAGGGTGGGCTTTAGAATTCCATGAACCTGGCCTCAAATACCAGCTAAGCCATTTACTATGTGACTTTGACTTTGTCACTTTTTTCCTGGACCTCTGCTTTCACATCTATAAAAAGAGAACACAAATCCCTACCTTATAAGATTGTTAGGTGGATTAAATGAGGAAATACATACATTTAGCAGAGTGTTTTGATAAATGTGATGTCATACTACTTTATTAGAGTTTAGTACTACAGTTAGAGTTCATAGCAGATTGAGAGAATACCTTGAAAGTATTGAAGTAAGCCTGAAGAAGGCATAGGAGCACAGGCACAGTAAGTAGACCAGTGGGTTGACTCGGGGTATGTATGTTGTGGTGGGCAGAGGGAAGCAGAAAGAAAAGCACATTAAAAATTGTTGTCTCAAAAAGGTTAGCATCTGTTCTCACTTTTCACTGTGACCAAGATAAATCAGAAAGAATTTTAAGTAAATGTTGACAGAAAAATTTCATGATTTGCAAAGGTTCAGAGCCATTGACAAATATCATCAACAGTAGAAGCTTCAATTGGTGGGTTAATAAGATATATAGGCAGTGATCTTTATTAGTGTTTTAAATACAATTCTGCCTACAGGCTGATGGATAGAATAAATAACTCTCTCAGTAGAGTCTTCCTACACTAGAGGACAAATGGCGTTTGCTGATTAGTTGAAGTTATTTTTGTTAGGCATCATGGAAGAAAGAGAGTGAGGAACAAATATGACCCACAGTCTCGAGAAACCACATCTAGGAATCTGGCATTATGGTAGGTCACTTATGTTGATTTGTAGCGATTTCACTATGTGATCCAAAATGGTCTTCTTTTGGTGTTGTATTTCATGATCTCTATTTATTTTAATCCTAATGATGAACCATACAGTGACAGCTAGGCACAATCTTTATTTAGCAAATTTGGAAACTGAGGCACAAGGAAGTTAAATTAGATGTCCAAAATAACCACAGAAGATAGAGCTTTTATCAGCCTAAATCTGTTCTCCAAGACTTAAGCTAAAAATAACAGTCAGTTGCCAATGAGTTATTAGACAAAGAAAAAATGTTTCCCATACATTAAGCCAATACACTAAAAAATACTCACGATGAGATTCTATTTGATAAAACTGCTCCACTTGGGAGACAATCCTTCCACAAGTTCTTGGAATCCAGACCACTTTGGCCCTTTTAGGGAGCAATGTGAGGAGAATTTAACCATTGGATTTTGACTACTGAGATTCACCAGGAAAAATGATAGTCTAATTGTACGAAATTTTCTGAAGAAAATCAATGTCACGATAGTAACAATGCATTGAAAGAAGGAGAGGAAAAATGGACTTATTATCCAAGCTGAATTATTGAGCCTATTAAGAAAATCATTATGTAGAGGACTGCTTTCTGCAAATTCATAAAGTGATGTTTTGGAACCCACCTTCTGGATTCAAAGAAAATCTATTAAGAATGATAGCCAAGTATTTTTATAAACTATGCAGGGAAAGGAGAAATGGGAAGATTTGAACAATCTCAATCCATTAAACATTTTTTTTATTGCCAATCTTCCCCTTTATTTGCTTGAGGAAGATTAGCCCTGAGTTAACATATGTGCCAATCTTCCGCCACTTTATATGTGGGCCACCACCACAGCATGGCTGATGAGTGGTATGAGTTCACGCTCAGGATCCAAACCCACGAACCTGGGCCACTGAAGTGGAGTGTGCCCAACTTAACCACTATGCCATGGGGCTGGCCCCCTCATTAAACATTTTTATAAGGAGTGTCATTTGAATTAAAACAAATGAGACTTTGGAAGGGTGAAGTTGGAGGCTTGCATTCTTTCACTCATGACCACCATTCATTCATTCAACTGACACTGATTAAGTCCAGAGTCCTGTATTGAAATGTTACTAAGGGTTCAAAAGGAATAAGAGATACGGTCTTTTATCTCAAGGAATATACACCTTAGGTAGGAAACATTAGGTTTCATTAGGTTTCTGTCAGATAATTTAAAATAATATAGAGTTATATATAGACAAATAAATATAAAGGTGCATTTGTTATAGGAATAACCAATTTTCAGAAAAGGAATAATAAAGCAGAAAAGTTTCCATTTCTTTTTTATGTCTTACCTACAGGTTTTATTTGATTCTTATGTATTCTAAAGAATACCAATACTGAATTAGGAAAAGAGTTAATAGTAAGAACTCAGGTAAGAAGGAGTCACATAAGTATGATTGGGTAAGATTATGATTCATTGTAAGTAATCAAGATTAATGAAATACAAACACAAATGAAAAGTGTAAGGGATCATCGAAGGACAAACCATCCTTAGGCAACAGAGTTCTTAAGTAAGGAGAACAATCATTAGAATGCAAAGCAATTCACTGTGAAACATTTCAGAGTACACTAGCCCTCCCTTCTCCCAACTACAACTGCTTAATACAAGGCTGGAGTGCCTTTGCCTGGCATGCCACTACTGCAGTGCCTAAGAAGGGAACACATTCAAGTCAGTAAACCAAGTGTGTTATTTAAATAACCAGAGGAACCACCCCTTATTAGAATATAGAAATATGCAAGTTACTCTTTTATGATATGCCACTAGTCTCTTCCAACCATCTCCATAAGAAAAAAAATTAAACATGGCTTCTTAACTCTGCTATTTGCAAGCCAATTCCCAAATTACAGGAGCTCAAGTCCTTACCAACCGAGTTGAATCTGAAATGGTCATATAGTCTTATAGAAATAATTTTGTTTACAATCATTAGAGTAGCTATGTATCTTAAATAGCACATCTGAGAGAGGAAACATGAGCAGTTTTGTTAGTAAAGTAGAAGAGAAATAAAGGCAATAGAGGGGGCGATATAAAAGGTGCAGAGAGACGGATGGGCTAAATGCTGGCGCAGGGCCCTGAAACAGATGAAATGATACAGGATAAAAACTAGTAGTAAAAGTGTTTGGCCTGAGAAGAGAATAATCTTTCTCTGAATTCTGACTCACAGAAAGAGAGGAAGGATAAGAATCCAGAGAGGTTTTATACTGGAGAAGATACTCTGCACATAGGATGGCCTAAATCAGTGGTTCTCAAAGTGCGGGCCTCAGACCGGCTGCACCAGCATCATCTGTGAGCTTGTCAGAAAGGCAAATTCCCACCCCTGAGCTACTGAATCAGGATCCCTGGGGATAAGGTCCAGGAAACTATGTTATAACAAGCCCTTCATGTGATGTTTATACATGTTAAAGTTTGAGAACTACTGACCTAAATCATCTCAGTTAAAGCAGTAAACCAGATCATCTGCTGAGAACAAGAGCGTGGGGTCAGGATTTCAGTGGCAGAGATTTACAACAGCTGAAGGAAGGTAGGATGGAGGCGAGGAACTAACGAAAGCCTAGCCGAGTTGCACCAGGCCCACGTGAAGCTAGTGAGCACACCTTTGCTAATTAAAAGGCTTCTTGTGAGCTGGCTTCTGAGTAAATTCTGTGCACAGTAACAGTGCACTTATGTAAAACTGCATTCTGATTTTCATATAACTATGACCTTGGAAAGACAGCTTGATTATAATTGAGGGACTGTTTTATACGTGTGTGTGTGTATATGTGTATATACATATATATATGTACACATGTTGTATGTTTGTGTGTATATATGTATGCGTGCTCACATATGCATATATGTAAGTATGCATGTGTATGTATATATTATGTATATGTATGTATTATGTATGTATAGAACAAATCGAAAAAGCAAGAGAGAGAAGAAAAGCTTTACCTGCATTAGACTAGAGAAGAAAATATACTGGAATAAAAGTTAGCAGACTCAGAGGGAAGCCCCTAACTCTTCTAAACTGTGGCCCTGGGCAAGTTCTTAAACTTCTTCAGAGCTCATTTTCTCATTAGTAAAACTGGATCTAGTATTCATTTATTCAAACAACGAGAGAGGAAAAATAGATAAATAATCACAGAACAAAGAATATTGTGATGAAGGGTATGATGGAGTATTGGTATATACACAGTGCTTAGAGAACAGTGAGGAGTTAGCAGTTAACTCTAAAGAAGGAAAACAAGAAGACTTCACATGGAAGAGGCAGTTAAGGTAGACCACAAAGACCAAGAGAAAATTCAACCAAGGGAAGACGATAAAGGTAGAGAGTAGGAAAGTGCAGAGGGAGGCACAGGCCTCTTCCAGCTCCAGGACTGCTTTTTTAAACAATTTTGAGCAGCCTGAAAATAATGGGCAAATTCTATCAACCAACCCAGTACTAGGACACTCTTCATTTTTCAACAGTTCATAAACATTGAACTTTGGGTAGAAGCCTCTCAGAATTCTTCCCGGCTGGCTTTAAAGTAAAAGAACCAGGGGTGTAATCTATCAAAGGAGAGTCCAGCCCTCATTTTCCATACCCCTAACACGGAGATTACAGGTGTTGCTGGGGCCCCTCGGCAAAGGGCTGCTTGCCTCTGAAAAATATTCCTGCTTGCAGGCCAGAATTTCAATTGATTCCATCATGGGAAAGGAAGAACACAGTACAATGAACTTTTGATTAATCTTTTATAAGTGGCCAATTTTTTATTCTCGTAGTAAAAATTCATATATTGAATCTCTGGCAAAGAGCCCCTGCTAAGCACCCTCTTCCTGTCTTGGGTCATATCTCAGAGGACCTGAGTGAGCAGGAAGCAGTTGTCTTCTTGAATTTAAAAGCAGTTCTGGGCTCTCTTCAGGGTGGCACGGTTACCTTTAAGACAAAAGAGCAGCAGGCTCTCTACTTCTGGGATAGGACGAAAAGGAAGCATCTTTTTCATTTTGATCAGATTTCAACGTTTCCAGGATTAAGCAGCAGGCTGATCAATCATGGTATCGTACCTCCCTCTTCTAGAAAATGTATATTTCTGATCAGTCACTTTTTACAACTTCTGGAAACTGTCCAAACTACCAGACTTAAAGGACATCTTAATGGTGGACGCCTGTGGTCCTACTTCAGGTATTACAACGAGGTCCAGGTTCATATGGGCTGAGTCACATGCCTGTCTATAAAGATGCTTTTGCTGGGCTTTTTAACGATGTCCACAGTATGAAAACTTCAAAGGGGAAACAATCTCCCCAGAGCAAAGTGTGTAGGATATGCACTTACAACCATTATCAGGCCATATGCTGGCCAGCAAGCATTATTAAGCACCTACTTTGTGCTGAGCACAGAGACAACAGATGCTGGTTCTGAACACAAGATAAAACTCTGAGTCCAATTCCACCCCTGGAATATAGCCCAGAATGTTACAACAGTTGGCTTTTATTCCTTGCTCTGACAGCACTTTGACAGAATGATGTGCTTGAGTTTTGAGAGTACAGGTCTGGGTGCACTGATCACATACTGACTCTTTCCCCAGTAACCTGTCTTTACGTGAATGATAACGTTTTGGACATGGGCTAAGACTTCCCTTTATAAATTTTTCCCAGCTCTTGCTACATCACTTGGCCTCGTGAAACGAGCCTCACTTTAATTTTGATTTCCTCTGCTAACATGTTAACTAGGGATCATTCGGGAAACAGTTGGTGTCATGAATGCTTACCCCTTTCCTCCATAATCCCTATCACCATCAATAAAATATTTTAGATGTTGTGAAGAAACAGTTTTGTTTGTTTTTACATGTCCAAATAAAATATATCTTTAAGATCTCACAGATGGGGCTGAAAGAAAGCGTTATTCACCAAGCTCAGGTTCCTTGGGTATATTTCTCATTTGCAAGCTGTGTAAGCTGACAATTAGAAAGAGTAAATGTGAATGCCACCGAGAACCACAGTGTCTGTGGGAGAGATGGGGTGGCAGGCAGAGAAGACAAACCATCACCTAACAGGATTTCGTCGATAGCCAATTAGAGACAGTAACACCCTGAAGCGTTGTAAATTGCCTGAACCTCAGAAGCCTCCAATTTCTGTTGAATTTCTGCTGGCTGTATTTCTCCCTCAGAAGTGAACTTTGGGAAAGGGCTTTATAATTAATATAAAGTAGCAGAGGAAAAGGAGAATACAGTTTTCAAACAATTTTTCTCTTCAGTCAGCAGTTTCTCACCATTATTTTCACCATTAACTCATTGTCAATTTGCATTATTTTCAAGAATTCATGATTTTTAAAAAATTTAATGTGATGTATTTTTTAAAAATATTATATAAAATTGTACCATGCAAAGGGTATTCCTGTTCAAAACAGACCCTAAAGATGAGGAAAAAGAGCCTCGTTTTCCCACTGTCAAATCCCGGGAGCAATAGGGATTCTAACTTACTTTTACTCACTGTGTCTGCCCATTTTGACTTCTGATTCTGATGTTTTGGCTGACTCTGCTACATAGGCAATTTCTGATTCATAACCTAATTCATTCATATACCCAGGGGGAAGACCCATGTTTGCAATGCCTGAAACATATGGAATTTCGGGGATCCTTTTTAAGAAAAAAAAATACCCAGTTATAAATACAAAATGCCCATGATCACCTTAATGCCACCCACCAGACGTGGAAGCACAAAGTAGGAAAAGTTGAATTGAAAGGAGACAGCGATTTTAATCAATTATGGTTGAAATACACCATGTTTTGAAGTTTTTACAAAAAAACCATGACAACTTATTGCTGGGACCCCTCCCAGGACTTTGGAAGGGTCCTGTGCAAGTGAGAGACCCCGAGGTTTCAGCTTCTATAGCTTCACAACCAATCTGTCTCTGTGCTCACCCCAAATTTCCATTGCCACCACCACAGCCAAATCGAGGGGGACATTCCAGCACAAGAATAAGTGTAACTCCCTTTACTGTTTCCCCTTATCCCAGAAAAACACTGAAATTTTCAAAAAGTGACATGGTTAAAAATCAAGGGTAAAAGAAAAGAGAAAAAATATTGTAGAAAGTTAAAAGATTGTTCCTAAAAATACAGGTTTCCAATCCTCAAAATACTACCCACATCTCCTTGATTGTCTTGTGTGAGCATCCTGTTTTCATAAGATGCATATTTCCATAATGTTCCTCTTTATGGGATGTTATCTTTAATGATCAAAATTCACTTTTCTCTTAAGTTCTCCCCACCATTTTTTTTTTTTAAGTTCAAACAGGATCTTCCATCATGATTCCAGGCTCAGGTCAGAAAAAGATGTTTCATTCAGAAATAATTTGCCAAAGACCTCTGCCTGCTTCGGAGGCTATCTGCCATGCCTCTCATAGAAGGTATCTAACAAAAGTCCAGTCCTGACTACATTCCAGCAAATGACTGGCTCCCCAGACAGCAGCTAGAGCCCATGGCCATCCTGAACCAGGCACTTCTACAGTAAGAGGAGGGGCCCTCTCAGAAGCACATTGACAAACACATAGCTTTCAACAGGCCATTCTAATCCATTTACCAGCTTTCCTGAACTTTGCCTAAGAATAAGGCTTCATCCTCAAAATGCACATTGTACAATTCACCTAATTAGGTTCTGGTTAAGACCTATCATGTTTCTAACACAAGCCCAAAAACCAAATTCTTTATAGCCACAGAGAAATCTTACCTTTGAGCCATTCATACCATTCCTACTTAGAAAGAACAGTTTCATCTTTAGCCTCAGCTGTTTATATGGCAAAAGTCATGGTGATGGTCACAGCAAGTCACCCAAAATCCTTAGTCATTCACTGAATTTCCAGTAACCAGCAAAAGAGCAGCACTGGAGGTGACATCCAAGTCACGAAATCACAGAATAACAGATTCTTAGAACATAAGGAAGCTCTGAGGTGATCTGGTTGAATGCCCCATCCAGCATGACTCCAGTCCCCATAGCTCAGAAGCTTGTTCACCTGGCCACAACTGAACAGATCCATGCACACAGAGCTCCTCCAGGGGAGGAATTTTAATGTTTAGATAAAATCAGAGATAGATTTTAATGTTTAGAAACTCTTCCTTATATTTGCCCACTGCCAGGCCTCAGTCCCCCATCTACCAATCCTACCCTGAAGCAGTCAAGAATAACCCTCTTCTTACTCTACCAGTCACAACCTTCAAATTCTTATGGACAATATACCATGCTCCACTTAGGCATTTCATTCTCTTTCTGCTCTTTAATATTTCGCATGGTCTCCTGCCCTTTTACTACGCTGGCACCCACTCCTGAATGTTCTCTAATTGGTCAATATCCCTGTTAAAACATCTCACCTAGACTTGAGACCATTAACCTAGATGTGGTCTGACTGTGCATATTTGTACCAGATACTTCTATTTTTGTGCAACAGCATTTATACAATCCTCAAGTGAGTTAACTTTTGGGAGCAACTGTTCAAAACTCTTGGCTCAAATTAAGCTCATGGCCAATTACATTTAAAACCAAAACAGATTCTCTAAACCAGATTCTCTAAAAAGAGAATATCATGTGTCTCCAGAAGTAGTTAAAGCATTATCTTCCAGTAAATGTTTAAAGGATGGAATCCCATAATCGTCACCCCCATTGACCTTCTGCATAGTTTGTCAACCTAAAGTCAGCAAACTCATCTTCAAATTTTGCCTAATGTCTACATGGTACCACACTGTGTATAAAAGTTCTCCTGCAATTTAAGACTACAGGGTCCTCAGTGGAATGGTCATCAGCCCTAAAAAAAGACATCTTGCCTAACCCAGGCTAAGTAAATACGTTCTAGAAATTTCTTTTATATTTTTATCATCATTGCTACAACATTAATATAGTACCAAGGCCCAGAGTAGGCATTAAATAGTTACTTACTGACTAAGCCATTGGGTAAACGAATGATTAGTTCCCATGCTCCCACCCTCCCTATAATAATGTTGATTAATTTCCATCAATGTATTTCATTCCCCACATCACTCTTAAGAGCTATAGTTCTCCACTAGGACACTAGACAGTGATAACATTCTTGTCTCTGCCATTGACTGATTCTGTTAGTTTAGAAATACTGATTCTGTCAGTTTAGAAATATGTGTAAGCTTCTCAAGACCCTTGTTTCTGCATCTAAACAACAATCCAAACATTTCATGTATTATTTAAACAAAGACATGTAGTATATGTTATGGACCAGGCACAGTTCTGGGCACTTTACAATTATTAATTCATTTACTCCTCAGGAAAACCAGACTGAGAGAGCAAGGTGAATTTAGCCAGGATCATATCTAGCAAGTGGTAGAGTTGGGATTTAAAGAAAGGCAGGCTGGCTTATTGCATGTGTGTGCTTAACCACACTCTCTCTCCATGTGCTCTGATGGCATGTTTGGGTAGTAAGGAAGATCACTGATCACATGCCTTACATATAAGTAAATCTCTTAGTACATCAAAAACTGCTTGATTTTCCATTAGCCCCTCAGACAGTAGCTTCTCCTTCTGAGTCATATTTTTTTAAAGGTACTAACCAATGGAGAAATCACTCAAAATACAGTGCCTTGAACATAGAGTGGATGCAAATGCCTTAAATTGATATGGATTCCTTCCAGTCACAACTGTTGGAAGTATTTACCCGAAATGTTAAGGACCATGAGAGCCAGTCGACCTATTGCCAGAACAAGAGCAAATCAAAAAAGTGCCACACCAGGCACCAGGAATCTGAGGGAAAAGGAAAAACGCCATTGCCTCAGAGCATCAAGGAGCAGACCCTTCCAGAGTAAGCACTGGCCCAGTTGAAGGTAGGAACAGAAAGGGACCCAGATATTTGCAGGCAGTTTACAATAGTATAAATAGTGACTTCTACCCTCACAAATAAGAAAATTCTCAGGACCTACTACCTTGCTCCAGGCTTCTCGACATACCCATTCCCAGTGACTGAGTCTGCTGGAGTTCAGGATTTTCTTGATACTCAATACTCTCATTTTACTTATCCCAATGGGTTCAGTGCAATAAAGTTTTTAAAAATAATTAAAGCCAGATCACAAAAGCTATAAACAAACAAACTCCTCAAGAATGTGAGGTGACAGGGAAAGAAGGAAAAGCAAGTTGGAAGGCTAAGTGGTCACAGAAGCAGTTCTATTGAGTGGTATTTTTTTCTATTATTATTATTTTTGCTGAGGGAGATTTTCCCTGAGCTAACATCTGTGCCAAGCTTCCTCTGTCTTGTATGTCGGATGCCTCCACAGCATGGCTAATGAGTGGAGTAGGTCCACACCTGGGTTTTGAACCTGTGAACCCAGGCTGCCGAAGCGGAGCATGCAGAACTTCGGCCATGGGGCCAGACCCTGAGTGGGTATTTTTTTTACTCCAAATTTATATTCAAACTGAATTCAGTATTCCCTCAGCTGAATTAGAAGTACACTAGCACTGCATAGGGCGGAGCCCCAGGGGGACGCTTCTGTTTCACAATGGAACTCAGAGAAGGCAAGCTCTTTCAGTCTAGGGCTAGGGTCTGCAGCAAACTAGTCCCTAAGTTCAGGATATCTCTCTGGAAAGTTTATTTCTGAAAGGAGTTTATGGTTCTTAGCTATAATTATCAGAAAGGCACTGATAGGCTTTTAAATGACCAAAGGTCACATTTCATCTGAATGAAGCAGCACTGGACATAGCAATAGAATATGTGCACTCAACTAACGTTTTAGATGGAATGATCCCCCAAGATTCCAGAGGAAATCTTTGGGGAATACAATTTTGAATTTGGATCCTCACTTTCAGCTAACTGAAGTATTCTTCTGACATATTACATAAAGGGAAGAAAGAAAGAGCAGTTAATAATTGCAACATAATTTTAAGCAAATAATGCAATATATATGTATACTCATTTATATATATATATATACATACACACACACACACATTTACACAAAGATACACACCATATATATCCTCCTCTTTAGGAGGTGAGATAGATTGCTGATAGGCTAACCCTTGACATGCTTTTCTGAAAGATAAAATGAACATTTGCCCCCATTGAGTAAGTGTCCCTGGGAGCTTTCCAGAAAGAAACTCAAACTATAAAAATTAGTAAATGGCTAGAAAATGAAGCAACAGCCCATGTAAAGTCCAAACTTGAAAACTCAAACACAGTTTATGCTTATGTTCTGGTACCAAGGGCTCCATTTCTCAGTTGAGTAGGTGATGCAGGTATCATGGGAATCGAATTCAGGAATGTCTTGGGTCTCTGGGTCTGAGGAGGCTGCTCTCCTGTCAGGAGTGTCCTGGGTGCTGATCCTACTGTCATGGGAATTAGGGTTCTGGGAAGATGCCTGAATACTAGCCAGAGGGAAAGGTCTTGTCAAGCTCTAAGACAAGGGGCTTGGGCATGCCTTGCAGAGGCAAAGGTGGGCGGGAGCAACAGCAAGGAGAAAGCAGATCCTTACCTGCCACCATGAGACTCTCTCCTTTTTCCTCTCTCTTCTGTCATCTCCTCCAGTACAGGCTGAGGCAGATAATGGACTGGTCCATCAAAGTGGAATATACCAGACATGAACAGGTCTAAGCCTCAATTTCCTTACCTGTCAAATGGGGATAATTATACCGTCTATCCTATCTCAAAATCTTGCCATGAAAATCCCAATGTATGTGACCTACCTCCTATGGACTGAATATGTGTTCCTCCAAAACTCATATGCTGAAACCTAACATCTTATATGATGGTATTAGGAGGTGAGGCCTTTGGCAGATGATTAGGTCCTGGAGGTAGAGCCCACATGAATGGGATTAGTGCCCACAAAAGAGATGCCACAGAGCACCCCAGCCGCTTGGGTCACGGGAGGACAAAGTGAAAAGACGGCTGTGTATGAACCAAGAAGCAGCCTCTCATCAGACACTGGTTTTGCCGACACCTTGATCTTAAGCTTCCCAGCCTCCAGAACTGTGAGAAATTTCTGTTGTTTATAAGCCACCCAGTCTACGGTATTCTGCTATAGAAGCCCAAATGGATTAATACACCCGCCTATCACTCACTACAGTTCCTCCTTTATCAACTATTTATAGACCACACAAATATAGGAAATAATGTTCCTCTCTTCTCACTTCTCATCAGGCTAGCTTCCTTAGACCTACCTTTCCCAATGAGAAGTGGGAAATGCAGTCTTTTAGCAGAAAGCAATAAAACAGATAATTCCCGTCTTGTCTCAAACTCCCAAACTGCCTCTTTCCCAGAACAAGAGAAGCCTCCTTCTAGAATTAAGTTACCTGGAACTACACTTTATCATAAAGTGATAATTAAATATGATTCCATTTTATGGACTTTAAAAATTCATATTGAAATTTACCTCGCCTGACATTTACAGACATATTTTTAAAAAATCTGTTCTTCAAAATCATCACCTTCAGTATAAGACAAACAAACAATCCAAAGTTACTGTTCTGGCTTTGCCAACCTGAAGGCAGCCTCTGGGCCCGGCTGTTCTGTTTTTCTTCTTGAGTCAGATGCTCAGTACTAACCAATGTATTCCACTGCTTTTCATTATACCTAACTTAGACTATGAGGAACCAAGCTCTGTTTCACACAGGACCTACAATGCAAGCACTTTTTACAGAAAGATCATTCTCTCTTTTCAAGAGGGTCACAGAAAATCTTTTCCTACTTTATTTCTTTATTATTTCCTCCAAAATACACATATTCCAGTGTACCTTTCAGTCACTTTAATTCACTCACTAGGGTCACTATTTGGTCTAGTTACTTCTAATCTAGAAAGAGTCAGATTCTCTTCCTTTATTTGTAGTGAAGAAGACAAAAGAAACTCAGTAATAGACATTCACAAGTGCATTCTGTGTGTGTGCGTGTGGGTGTGCAGCCACTCCTAACTGAGAATATTAGCTCTGCCAAGGACTCTAGGGATCCCCTAGCTCACCCCTCTTTGAACTCCACTGTATACTTAACAAAACTGAGGTCACATGGCTGAGATTTCCCTGGTCCTGTTCCTTCCTCAGTCCATCAGCACACATCTGCACAGCGGATTCATGACCCTCTTCCTTTTCCTCTGCTTCACACCTGCCTCCTTCTTCTCCTTTCTCTTGACTAAGTCCACTCTTTCTGGGCTGCATGCCTTCCCATCATATACCACCTTCCAGAGACCTCACTCACACAGTGCATCTGAGCTTTTCATGTAGGTGTTTCTGATGACATGTCCCCACTTTCAATTCTCTAAAAATTCAAAAGTAAAAGGAAACTTACAACCCAATGGGGCAGATCAAGCAAAATGGAAGTTTCAATTGGAACAAGAAGAGAGAAAACTAATTTGAGTCAGAATATGAATTCCCGTTCATCATTATATCCTCGGCATCTAGAGCAGCGCTAGCACATTCTAAGTGCTCAATAAACACAGACATGTAAATGATTGAGGAGCTCCAAGAACCAGTCATCAGCAAGTAGAAGATAATAAGGGCAAACTACATTAAAAGTCAGAAGACTTGGAATCTAGTACTAGCTCTGACTGAATTAAATTATGTGGCTATGAGCAAACTTTCTCCTCGATTAAAAAAAATCAAGGGAGTAGCACTAAATTATTTCCAAGGTATTTTTTGTTTTAAAAATTCTGTGATGATAAAATATATGAATTACAGCTAAAGGCTGCAAGGTCTATGAAGAGGTCTGTGGTCCAACCATCCACCTCTCCCCTTTATTTCGTGTTTCCAGAAAGATGATTTATTATCCAATTTGGAAAATTTCTAGGAAAATATTTGAATTTCCTATTGTCATCTACTCTAAGATTTTATTTTAAAAAAAAATCATTCTCAGATTTACCCTAAAATCCATTTCTATGTTTATACTGCTGTTAATCAATTTAGGACTTAACTATCCAATTATAAAATTCCACAATCCTCATAATCTTGGGATATAATTTTATTTCCATTGCAAGTATTAAAAGATATGGCTACTAAGACATAAAAATTTTCCCTGAAGTTGTATCCTTGCCTAAATCATTAAGCTTGTCTACTGTGCTTCTCTCTAAATATACATTTGAGCAGGACTTGATTAGTTTTCTACCAAGAAGTACATGCTTATTAAATTAGATCTCATCCACCAAGACTCCTTATTTATCTTAGTAATTTTTAATGGAAAGCAAATGAAACATTATTACATAAATGCTTAGAGATGACAGTAATTTTATTCTAAATTTGATAAAGAAAAGGTTAAATAAATATTACAATTCTCAGGAATTGCAGTATAAGCCTTTAAATTTAAATCTCCCCCTTACTTTTTTATAACTTATTCTTAAAATATTTATCAGTGTAATATTGAAACTAAGTTATTAATTATTTTCTGCCAATTTCCTTGTTTTTCAGAAGTTTAAGTGAGATGATATGCTAATTCCCATTTAGATCTTAATTTACGTACTACATTTTTTAACACATTCTAGTTTTCCATGTAAATAATGCATTTTAATGCATAACTATACCTCCCCAATATAAAACTATGCAATAAGAAGTGCTGACATTTCAACCTTCTGTCATAATTTCTAGGTTTGAGGGCCTCCCTATATATACACGTGTTCTCAAACAGACACACATGCATTTTATTGTCAAATATCTAAAACAAACTACTCAGTCTCATAACAATAATAAACCAGAGATAAAGAAAAACTTGCTTTCAATGTTAAGGAATGGCTGTAAACTTACAAATGGAAAATATTTGGGTAATCTCATTTCTACTTGAAAACGGACCTCCTCCTTGAAAAAGAATTAATTTACATATTATGACAAAGTGTTTAAGTATACATGTGAATCAAAAAAATTATGAAAATCTAAAGTCCCCCCCCTTGCATCTTTTTTGGGTGCAAAAGTAAAAAAAAACCCAAATAAGTACTATTAAACTTAATTTAGCTTCATTTTTAATAAGAAGCGACTTTATAATTCCCATGGCCCTTCTGAAAAATAAAATTGATCTCTGACTCAGAGAGAATCTGAGTTGAGAAATATTAAAATCACTCTAATGACAAAAACAGAGTTATGACCTGTAGCAGACTGACAAGAGAAAACCAACAATTCAAATAATCCCTAAACAGAGTAATTCTGGTTTTGTTGTTACAGTGAGTGCCTGTATTTGGGTTGGAAATGTGAACATTAGATGTGACGGTCATTTTTAAGACTCTACTTCCAAAATGTGGCGCCAAACAGTTTCATCTGAATTTACTTCTTATGAGGTAGCTCTTGATCTCTGGGTACCATGTCTCTAATCCCAGACTAGAGGAATTATTTCTCTAATTTAGCGATCTAAATTGGAGGTCGTCTGCCAGAGGCAAAACCTTGAAGGTAACACTCATGCTCTGTGCTTTTCCATTCTTCTCAACTAGTTCTCACCAGTCTCTCCTGCTAGCACCCTGTTTCCAGAAGATTAGATGCTCACGCCTCACTCTCCCTGGATAAATCTTCATGCATTTCTTTGCCTCTTTTCATCTTCTCTTCTATCAACACTAAAAGAGCCTTGGTGATGAACACAACACTGAGCTGGAGGTAGAGGTGAAAGCAAAACCACACACAGTCTCACCCTTAGAATGCTGACAGACTACTGAAAGGAAGACAAACATGAATCAAATAATAGTACAGATAACATATAGCCATCAAGGGTGGTGAGGGAAGGCCTCCCTAAGGAAATGACAATTGAGCTGGACAGTCACTATGTCAGAAGGATACAGTGGAGAGTAAATAGTCTCATGACCTGACAGATGATAAATGTGGCCACTGCTGAAAAGGAATGTTGTGACCCGAAGCTGGAGAGGCAGACATGTGCCAGACCATGTGGCTTTTTAAGGAAAATGGTAAAGATTTATTCTAAGAGCATTAGGAAACAACTAAAACATTGTATACAGATAATGAATGAAATAATGAGGTCTGAGTTTAGAAAAATGTCACTCTGACCAAATGTGGTGAACAGACAGGGTGGGGAGAAGGTAAAACTCAGCCAGCCAGCCTGCCTGCCTGCCAAGCAAAGCTCGCTCGCCTCCTTCCTCCTTCCCCAGCTGCATTCTCCTTGGTCAGGACCCACCCTTCACTAACTAGGGCTGCTCTTATAAATCACCTGTGTCCCTTATTTTTCTTTACTGGCAAAGAAGGAAAATGCTCATCCTAGGAATGGAAGCATATCTGATATTAAGATACTCAAGGAGTTTTCCATTCCTCAGCCGCAAAGCATGACTAATGGTGGGATGTTGGAAGCTACATACCTTAGGATATATTTGGGTACATGGGAGCCTTTTTGTGCCTCAGATAATATTGAATAAGGTCCTAAAAGACCATTTGAAGAAAACACACCAGAGCCCTAATTATGCCAGTTATTCTTCATTGATTACTATTACCTTACTAACAGGCACTCAAAAGAGTATTATTAATATAGCCTTCACTATTAAACATTGTTTCTTCCAGATTCTCTATTAATCTATCAACTATTAACTATTAAGAAACACTTTTTATTGCTTTTGGTTTGATCACTGGTGTTTGCAGATTTAACACGCTGCAGATAAAAATGTAAGTTTAACAGGCAAAATTATTGCAATCAGACAAGATACTATTCCAACAGGAGGTGAACCCTTTGCAGAGAGGAATAAACACACCCAAAGGCACGCATTTGCATAATTAAGATCTATTCCAAACTTCCTGGAAACAAAACTAACTTTAAGTGCCTACTACAGGTCAGCACTATAAGCAAGGTACACATGCAATTTCATTTATAACTCACAGCAAAACCATTTTACAGGTTGAGGAAAAAGTAATGTGCTTATATGGGTAGTAAATGGTAGAGCCAGGATTTGAAATTTTAAGTAACTTACTTACCTCTCTAGTAAATTTAAGTAATCTGCTTCCATGATGTATTAGCCTGCTTGTGGTGCCATATCAAATGGATGGCTTAAACAGACTGGATGGCTTAAACAACAGAAAGTTATTTCTCATAATTCTGAAGGCCAGAAGCCCAAGATCAAGATGCCAGCCAACTGGGTTCCTGGTGACAGCTCTCTTCCTCTCTTGCAGATGGTCACCTCCTCACTGTGTCCTCACATGGCAGAGAGAGAGAGCTCTGGTGTCTCTTCCTCTTCTTATAAGGTCACTAGTCCTATTGGATTAGGACACAAGCATCCAGTCCATACATAAGACATGGCTAGAAAGTGGTAAGAGCAGGATTTGAATAGATATCTCAAATGCCCATGATCAGTCCACTTCTCATGCTGTCTCTCTCGAAGTCGGAGGTAAAGCAGTTTGAATTTCAAAAAGCCACATCATCATCATTAGTGTGTTAAGACAATGGGACTTATTTATCAAGTTTCTAGCCCAGCTAGCAAACACAAAGAAATAGCCCATTCATCACAGTGTGCTAGTGTCGTAATCATTCATCTTTCAATTTCTTCAGTTAACCATGTTTACCTTGCTTACAGGCTCTTAATAAATGAAACCAATGGAAACTTTTCACAATTATACTGCAAATTCCCCTGTCTCGCATTTCATATCAGGGAGCAAAGTTTAGTAAAAACCTTCAACTGAAACACAAGGTAACACCAACTGGCATTTAGCTTTTGAAACTGAAGCATAAACAAGCAGACAATTCATTACTATGTTGGACATAATCAAAAGACTAATTTATTAGTGCCAGAAAACAGGTATTTGGTGGTGTGATTTGTATAGCTTCTCTAGTTTGGCATCATTTTCTTTCAAGTTAGACATTACTGAAGGGGTTGGAAGTAAAAACCTTCTCCTTTAAGCAAGAATTTGCATGAACTGAGTTTGAAGAAATAAGAGTTAAAACTTGTATTAATAAGTAACCCTTTGGGCCAGCCCCGGTGGCCTAGTGGTTAAGTTCAGCACACTCCACTTTAGCAGCCCAGGTTCAGTTCCTTGGTGTGGACCTACACCACTCCATTAGCAGCCATGTTGTGTGGCAGCCCACATACTAAAAAAAAATAGAGGAAGAATGGCACGGATGTTAGCTCAGGGCGAATCTTCCTCAGCAAAAAAAAATAAATAACCCTTAAAAGACTTAAAATTATCCTGAAACCACCATAAAACCCCAAAATACACAGTGACTTAAAAATAAAAACTCCTAAATTTCTGTTTTATAAATCTTTAAATAGAGTAGGAGAGACTATAGAACTCAGAGCATTTCTCCTTCACTATCTTCATGAGGTCACTCTAAGAGTTAACAAATATTGATTTTATATGTTGCAAATGGAAAGCTTTATGAGAAAGTTGTTTTAGAATAAATGTTTACTTTATCCCACAGTATAAACAACAAAGAAGTTTCTTGGGCACTAAAATATTTACTGGGAACGATTATATTTCCTGGCCTTTTTGTAACTGTTGTGATTGTAGCTTTCACTGCAGTAATTATACATAACATTAATTTTAGTAAGTATGCACACACACCACCTATATATATAAAAAATTCATATTTATATATACACGCGCACACACACGTAGGTATGCCTATGTGTACATATATGTGTATACATACAGGGACTAGGACCTAAGAAGAGTGTGGACTCATTTTTGGTTTACTTTTTTAAAGGCAGCTACTTTTGCCATAAAGGCAAAAGATAATTGGTTATGACAAGTGCATGACCACACAAAACAATGAATGAGAGGCTCAATTCATAATTTAGATAACTGAAAGACAAGAGATATTGTGCCCCATTCTGCTCCTGCACCCAACAAATCTTTTTCTGACAAGTTAGCATGAGCTATACAAGGAGAGATTCACTTCATTTGTCAACTTATTGTAGAGGTTGAGCACAGATATAAGCAACCTTTCAGCAACCAAGACGACATGGCTTCAACAAGAGAAACTAATACATCACATTATCCATTCACACTGAAAAGAGCTTGGCAGCAGTTGCCTCGAGACAGCATGGAAGGAGACTTTGCTGGGAACAAGTGGGAAAACGAATCAGCTTTCAGCCTGAGTTTCAGAGACAAAAAATTCTCATTGTTCAACCAATCTAAAAACCCTTAATGGGATTAAATCTCTAAAATGGAAAACTCTCCATGGCTAGTTGTCTCTAAGCGAAAGAATGCTCATCTTATAGCCATCACAACGAATACAACAGTACCTAAGATACACATGGGCATCTTCTAGGGTTGATGAAATACATTTTCATTGGTTACCACACTTGATCCTGGAAATATTCCTGTGGGCTGAGGTTAGGTATATATTATAATCTCCATTTTCCCAACAAGGAAACTGGGGCAGAGAGGCACAGGGTCATGGTTAATAAGCAATTTGCTTCAGTTTATAGTGCACTTTTTTTTTTAAGTTAAAGGCAGGAAATATAGGTAATAAGCTCAGATAAATTGAAGATTTTTGAAGTTACATGGAATTCAGTAATCCACCATGTGTAACATCAAGAGACACTAACAACATGTCCAGTGAAATTCCTGGAGGAACTAGGGAAAAACTAATATTTAATATACAACAGTGTGCCCTGTCTTTGTCAAAACCAGTACACATTTGAATTTACTGAAAACTGCTACACAGGTCTGGTTATACAGGTTACTGGATCTCAGCCTAGCTTTGAAATACGGGAAATCAAATTACTGCTTTGAGACTCAGTGTTCCTCACTGATAAAACAGGAATAATAAAACACCTAGTTCATAGGATAGTTGTGAGGAATAAATTAGATATTTATGTAAAGCACCTGGGACATTCTTGGCACATAAAGTGGACAATAAATGTTATCTTTATTATCGTCCTCATATATAATATATATCATAATGTTAATCGTATAATTTTTTAAACATAGAGCAAGGCATAAAGGATTACGCACTTTGGGTAAGAGGTCCCCCACAAATCAAGTACAGATTTTTAACCTGTAAAAAGTAAAATCCTATTAATTCAAATATATCCACTTAAATCTCATGCCAGGCAGCTGACAATTAACCACACAAATTAATTCTTCCCTACCCAGGTATCTGCTCTCAGGCAGACACAGCAAGAAGTCACAAGGAAGCTGAAGGAGGGCAAGACCCTTAAAGAGCCTTCCACAGCAAAGCACAGGAAGAAGTGAGCAAAATCTGTGGTAATTGCCTCTTTGCTCCCTAGGGAAAGCCAGTCACATCTCAACTAATGATCCAGCTCCCAAACAGGAAAGAATGAAAGGGGTGGTGGGGGGGGCTTCATTAAAATTCTCCAGAAAATGAATTAATCCTCTTCCGCCCTCGTCTCTTGCTCCCGAGCAGGTGTCCTCTACATGGTAGTGTGTGAGTTCTGCTGTTAATAAGACAGAGCTCCCTTCCACAAGAACCTGGGATTTTTCCACCTTCAAAGATTAAGTTCCCTTTGATTTCACATAACAACTAGCTTACAGATAAGGTGTCATTTGTTTGCCATCAGTCTTCTGGCTTTGGGAACAAGCAATTCAAGAAATTTGAGACTTTAAACACCATCTAGTTCAGTTTCACAAATGAAAATGCCTTCAAGGGCCAGAAGGTAACACAAATAAATGAAATGGGCCCGGAAGAAACTGGTTTACTTTGTTGAATTTTTACCACTCAGAAATATAAGCCCAATTGCTGTCTAATCTTTCCATTTTTCAAGAGAAACTAGAAATCTTTTTTTTTAATGTTGGCAACTGATTTAAAAAATAATTAAGCCCTGTATCCATGTGCAGAGAAAAGCTCACCTATATATAGATTTCCAGTTGAGACTTCCGAACCAGTCCAGTAAGTTTTGGGCCTGGTTTCCAAAAACATAGAACCACCTGGAGGCTTTAAAAATACACATCTGGCTCCTCCTCCAATGGCAATTCTGATTTAACTGGGCAAGGGCAAGCTTTCAGGTGATTCTAATACGCAACCAGAGTGGAAAATCATGAATCTTGGTCTAACCTATTAATTCTACAGATGAGGAAACTGGGACCCAGAGATGAAAGCAACCTGCAGCTCCCAGGAGAGAGGGAACACAGGGCTAAGTCTTCTTATCCCAACATGCTGTTGCAAAACTCTAATAGAAATGCTACTTTTCTGCCAAAGAATCAGAGCTTTGACTTTAATATATGTAGTCTGTAAAATATTTCAAATGCTTCCCCAGCAGAAGTGTTAGTTTTCAATGCTAGAGTCCTTTTGCCCTAAATCCAGTGACTATCATTGCAATATCTGTGTTGGACTGTAAACTCCATGAAGGCAAAGAACTTGTCAGTCCCTCCCTCCCTCACCAGTGAGGTGAGTCAGGACTTCAACAAATACGTGCTCAATGAATGACTTCACGACTTTCAAAGTTCTATTCCCCTATCAATTGGGAATAGAGTCCAACGAAAGCTCAAAAATCAATCTCATACAGAGAAAAGTCAGCAACTAGAACCAATTCAGAGGAAACCAATTATGAGGTCTTGGCTATCTAAGGAAAAGTTCACTTAGATCATTGTTGACAAAGAGCCATAAATAGTAACTGAAGGAACAGCAAGCAGCTAACAAGAACTCATCTCATTAGGTTTAAAGGTTCTTTTCCCTTGCAACAGTATAAAGAGGAACAGACAAATCTATTTCTGTCACTCTCATCACCACTAACTTGGTGTACTTATTTTCCCCGGCGCTGAACCCTTGCCAATACCAATAGCCATAGCTTAAACATCCTGTCTGGTTTCTTGACCGCGTGTGACAGAAACCTGCTGCGTTCACTTGTCTGCACTTGAAGTATTCCTCTTCACACACTATAGGGGATCACTGTCCTCAAAAATGGGATACAGTGTTGTAAGTGTTATACACACATCTCAAGAGATTTTTTGATAAATACCAGGCTTACTTTCATCCTGCGAAGATGTTGGCAAAATCCTACTCATTGTGCAAGAGTAAGACAAGTTATTGCTCATTTGGTTTATTATTAAAAAATACATCTCCACCCTATCTGTCAATCAACACAATCCAAGCAGCTCTCTCCTTCATAGTGAGTTGTCTTTCTAAAATAACAAATCTGATCATGTCACTTACCCACATCATAAATTCTGGTGCAGCTACCTACTGAGACCCAGATGAAGTCCAAGATCCTGACAAAATGCCTACTTCCCAGCATCATTTCCCTTCACCTACCCTCAAACATCCTCTGGTCCAGCCATTTCACATCACTTATCATTTCCCTAACACACCATCTTCTTCAATATTCCATGCTTCTGGGTTGTCCCTTTTAAGAATACCTTTTCCCCTTTTTTCTCTCTGATGTTCTCTTGTAGAACTTTCAAGAATCACCTCAAATGGCACATCTTCTGAGAAGTCTTCCATGACTCGCGCAGGAGTAATGAGTCTCTGCTGCCTTCATCTCTCCTGCCTCCATTGGGTTAGTTGCGAGTGCAGTTAAAAGCCTCTTGGCTGTGTGCTCCCAAAGCCCATGTCTGCTTTTCATTGCATCCCTAGCCCGACTCATGCAGGCACTCAGTATGGAACACAGGTTTGCTGAGTTCAACTAATGGCTGCTGCTGCTCTACCTGTGTGGGTAAGCAGACAAAGGTGAGTTTCCTGGGCAGTCTTGCCTCCTGTGGCAACTATGGCTTATATCCAGATGAACCTGTTGGTATTTGTGACTTTTTGGTTATCAGTGTTTTGGCTTCAACTGTCCCATTATGAGTCTCTCTTGTGAAAGGAAAATACTGCACGATCTCACTTATGTGTAGACTCTAAAAAAGTCAAACTCATAGAAACAAAGAGTAAGCTGGTGGTTACCAAGGGCTTGGAGGTGGGTGAAATGGGGAGATATTTGTCAAAGTGTATAAACTTGCAGTTATAAGATGAATAAGTCCTAAAGAACTAATGTACAGTATGATGACTATAGTTAACAATGCTGTATTTTATACCTGAAATTTGCTGAGAGAGTAGATCTCAAATGTTCTCACCACAAAAAAAAAGGTAACTATGTGAGGTGATAGATGTATTAAACAACTTTAATGTGGTAATTATTTCACAATATTTACTTATATCAGATCATGGTGTACACCTTAAACTTACACAATGTTATCTGTCAATGATATCTCAATAAGGACCTTAAAATACATTAAAACAAACCAATGGACAAAAATTGCGCCCTTCTCTAAAGTACACTGAGCTTAAGTCAGACCCTCCTTATTCAGTATAACATATGACATATAAGTAAATGTTGATTGCATTGAAGTACATTTTTCAAATTAGAAGACAGGTACCATAGGCAGTCTCTCTTGATATTTACCCAAGACTCTTTTGCTGTGATTTAAATCAGGAATACTTTCAGAAAACATGCTACCAGAGATTGGAGGAAACAGAAAAGCACAGTCATGTCAAGTTTATAAATTAACTTTTTTTTAAAAAAACCACAATGATTACTAGAAAAGACTACCAAGTCTTTTCCCTAGCAGAAGAACACACTCTTACTATTCTCTTAATACATAAAGCTAGCCACGGGAGCTCTCAAAGTGGGATATTTTCTATTGACATCAGCACTAATACTTTAGAGATGATGGCAGCACAGTTCCGTCAATGAATCTGACTCATGATTGATTCATTTTTCTATTTGCTGGACTTTAAAAGATACCATAGTTCCCTCATACTGTGCCTCAGCAATAACATTGCCTTTTGAAACTTGTATCATCAGACCAATCCTCCTTTAGTCTGAAAGCATCCAAAAAACTTCATCAAATACAGAATAAATCCATCAATCTAATTACTGATGCCACTATGGCACACTGCCCACACATTGCTAAGTACTGTGGAGGATATGCAAAAAATTCAAAAAATTCCTTCCTTTGATGAAATTAATAAATCATACTGAGACTTTACATGTTAAGTCCCTTACTTTAATCTTCTCAACAAGAACTTCCAGAGCACTCACCATCTGCAAGGTACTGTAGTGAGAGACTGTACATGGTGCTGTCCTGGGGAGACTGCAGACATAGCTTCTGAATGCAGGCCATATACAGTAAGACAACGACCATGAGAAATTTATGGCAGCAAGGGTGAGAGTCTTAATAAATGTGCTAAGGAAGTGCTAAGGGAAAGGAAAAAAGGGCTTGTAGCTGGAAAGGCAGCAGGCGCTGGGGAAGGATCAGAGCAGACACTGTGGAGTTTGATGTTGTGGTGTTTGAGCTCAGCTTTGAAGGATAAGTAGAATGAGAGGATGCAAAAATGAGAACGAGAAAGGTCATTGTGGAGGGAAAAACATGAACAACAGTTGTTGGGCAGAAACAAACGAGACATTTTGATGGCAAAGAAGTAGTTGTTTGAAGCTCAGTACAAAATACAGATGGATAGGTAGGTTCATTAATATCACAGGGGTGTGAATACCAGGCTAAGGCATCTGAAAATCAATCCATAGGCTAATAAGGTCATTTTTGAGAAAGGGAGTGGTCAGAACGACAATGATTTAAGATTATTTGGCAATGGTGAGATGGAATTAAAGGAGCATAAATAAGAGCTGCTGTGGCTGTTGCTTCTGCTCCAACCCAGGGGTATGAGCTGCAAACAGTAGGGAATCTTCTGATGAATGTTTATAGCTACTGTCAAATGGGAATCACTAACTGCTTGTGGTGTCTTGCTTCATAAATCTTTGGCTTCAAACACATCATGACGAAGTCTCTTGTCACTGGCACTGAGCAGTCTGCATGCTTTCTAAGTGTTATAAAACTGCCAAAAAATATATACAGAAAAAATGCTCACCATTCCCACAGAAGACCAAACTTGTAGTATAATGGCTATATTCTGCATACCACTTGACATATATTAAACACTCAGCAAATGACGAATTGGATTGAATTCAAATTTTGTTGTTGAATCCAGAGAAGACAGTGCTATAACTTCCCTTGGGGTGATGGTTAATTTTATGTGTCAACTTGACTGGGCCACAGCACCCAGATACGCAGTCAAACATTATTCTGTTTCTTGAGGGTGTTTCTGGACGAGATTAACATTTAAAATGGTAGACTTAGAGTAAAGCATATTGCCCTCCATAATGTAGATGGGCCTCATCCAATCCATTGTTGGCCTTAATAGAACAAAAGACCGACCCACCCCAACCCCCCAAGCCCAAGAAAGAGAGAATTCTGCAACAGATGGCCTTTGGACTTGAACTGCAACATCAGCTCTTCTATGGGTCTCCAGCCTGCTGGCCCGCCGTGCAAATTTTGGACTTGCTGGCATCCATAACTGTGTGAGCTAATCCCTTAAAATAAATCCTTCTATATATATGCACATCCTATTGGTTCTGTTTCTCTGGAGAACCTTGGCTAATACACTGGTGAAACACACCAGGGTGTTCACAACATGCCCCATGTCTACCTGAATCTTCTTATAATTATCTTCTCTATAAAATGTCCTTGACATTAAATTTATGAGATGACAGACAAGGGCTATGGGCTGGGGGTAGGAGTGTCTAGATTTGCCAGGCTTTCTTTAGCAACAGTTATGCCTATGAGCCCCATACATTTCAGAAGCACTCCACTTAGCCAGAAGTTAACTATACAATGGGCTTCTATTTAACATGAAAAGAACAGAGGTACTTTGACATAACTGAAAAACCTGGCAGTGATGAGCCTTGTCGCTGAATACCAGGTAAAACATTAACATAACTTCATGTGTGATTTCAGTGAATAGAATTTCGGCACCATTCCAAGATGAGTGGACCATGATATAGCCACCAAGTCCAAGGATCCAGGCTAACTGAGGGCCAACCAGTCCCCTTATAGGGGCCCAAGCCCCATACTCAGACCTCTGTAGCCAGACTGACACAATCCTATTCTGATCGAGCCAAAGGGCTGTCTCTCCAAAGAGACTGCAGTGAACAAATAGTTCCCATTTTCATCAGTCAAATCTCAGTGTCTAGCCCACAGGTAATTTGTCCTGAGTTGTGTCATCTTCTTTAAAATAATCTTTACTTCTTTTCTTTGGACTTCTAATATCAAAGAGAATGAGTAAGAGGGCAAGGCCTATGACTCTGATTTGTGAAGAAGGAAATGTATGGTTTTGGGGTTTTGTTTTTTTGTTTTATTTTAAAGGTACAATTCTTTGATTGTTTTCTCTATTTGTGTTTTCATCTTGATTTTACACTGCTAGTATCTTTTATTATCATGGGCTTAACAACAACAACATATTCCTTTTTTTTTTTTTTTTACATTATATTCTCATATTCCTTTAAAAAAAAAAACGCACTGGAGGGGCAGTCACCTGGGCTAGTGGTTAAGTTTGGCATGCTCTGCTTCATTGGCCCAGGTTCAGCTCCCAGCTGCAAACCCACATCACTTGTCAGTGGCCATGCTGAGGCAGTGACCCACATAAAAATAGAGTAAGATTGGCACAGACATTAGCTCAGGGAAAATCTTCCTCAGGAAAAAAAACAAAGCACTGGAATCACCTGGGGAGCTTTAAATAATCTTTGGGCCCCTTCCCTAGAGATTTGGATTTAATTGTTCTGGGGTGCAGCATCCTGTTCTGATGGCTGACTTCTGATCTTCTTTCATGTTTATTCAACTACTCTGACTATAACCTTCAGAAAGATCTCTATTCTCTCCCTCTCCAGTCTTTACTTTCTTTCTTAACCAGCTCACATTCCTGGTTTAACATTTCAACAGCTCCCTTGCAGATGCCAATATCCTAAACTCCTTGCTACTGCCATCTTTTCATCATACCTCTCTAACCAACTTAGATCCCACTTTCTCTGTGCCTGGTAAACTGTTGAAAACCTCCAGAAGGGATCAAATACTTTATAATACTTTTAACAGTGGTACCATCATGAATTCATGATCATCAATCTCAACTGGACCTTCAGGTAATGACTAGCAATCCTACTAAGCTTTACTAATTTACTCCCTTTCACATTCAAGCTTTCTCTGTCCTCCTCAAATATCTGAAATTACCTCCTTTCTTTTCCAGTATGTCATCCCCTTTCTCTCTCCCATTCACCTTTCCAAAGCAGATAGAAGCCATCAAACAGAAACTTAATTTGCAGCAACCTCTTGGCACCTGCACACATCCTTTCTTCTTCCCTCCCAGGACAGAAGGGCAGGAACAAACACTCTTCTCCAATTCCTCCAGCTGTGCTCTGGATCCAACCAATTCTATCTTTTCAAGAATCCCACACAATTAATTATTTATCCTGTCTCTATCTTCGAGCCACCCCCTCATCCTCCCCAATCCTCTTTCCCATCAACCTTTAAACTTGCCCAAGTCTCCCATCTTTAGAAACCTCTCCCTTAATTCTACTTCCTCTAGTTAAAGCTCTATCCTTTCGCTTCCCTTGACAGCCAAATGTGTTGAGTTATCTATATCCACTCCCCCTCTATCTTTATATCTGCCTTTCTTCACTTCTCACCTGCTCCCGGGACACTTCCCTCTTGCCTCTGCTTCCATCATTACACCAACACAGCTCTCTTTAAAGCCCTTCAAGACATCCATTTTACTAATTCAAAGGCCATTTACAGGACCTTTTGTACTTTACCCCTCATCAGCATTTTAAATTATTCTCTTTCCTTGGCCTGCAAGATGACACCTCTAGCATCTACTCTGTCATATTCTTCACTCTTATTTGTAAACTTCTCCTCCACTTAGCTTTTAAATGTTGGAGTTCCTCATAGCTCAGAACTATGGTTTCTTCCCTCACTCCATTTCCACTCTGTCTTTGATCCCACTTACCTTTGTGGCTTCAGTACTGTGTGTAAACCACTGACTTCCAAATTTATATCTCCAGGTACCTCCTCTGACCCAGGACCCAAGAATACAGTGCATCTCCTTGTGGATGTCTTAAAAATGCCTCCAATTTAAAATGTCCCCAAACTAAACTACTCTTTCCCAACCTATACCTGGTGTCCCTCCAGCATTCCCCATTCACCTGAAGAAGTCAAATGCCTGAGGGTTATCCATGGCATCCCTTGCCCTGTCATATTCAAGCCACCACTAAGTCCAGTCTACTTTACTTCATAAATAAATGGTAAATCTATTAACCATAAATAACGGTAAACCTATTCCCTTCTCTCTATCTTTACCATCACCACTCTGGTCCAAACCAACATCTCTGGCCACCGATAGATTCATAATCCATTTTCCTGAATACTTTTCATTCCTTCTCCATCCATTCTTCATTACAGAGCCAAGTAACCTCCTTAAAATGCAGACCCGATTATTATGTCACTCCCTTGCTTCAAACCTCCAATGGTTTTCTGCTGCTCTTATGATAAATCACAGCCTGCAACAGCATGTGAGATATAGTCCCTGCTTACTTCTCTGGCCTCTTTTCAGGTCATGCTCAATCTCACTCTCTGAACTCTGGCAACACTGACTGTTTTCAGTTCTCAATAGTACTAGGTATCTTCCTGGCTCCTGTTTTCTCTGCCCAGGTTGCTCTTCCTTCTCCCTCCTACTTCTACTCCTTTAGATTTCAAATATCTTCCTTTGAAAGAGTTCTCTAACCACCAAGCCCCAACCTGGATTGGGTCCCCTCATACTTTTATGTCATATTACTTACAGCAGCTTTTAATTATCTTGGTCAATGTCTTTCTCCATCCTAGATCATGAACTCCCATAAGGTAGAGGCTATTCTGAGTTACTTATCATCATATTCTAGCACCTAGTCCACTGCTCTGCTAGGTAAAGTGTAGAATGAACTGAGTGAGTTGTGAGTAAGTGAATGAAGGCATTATGGTAATTATGGATCTTTATACTCAGGCTATCAATATTCAACTTTATACTCCCCTGCAGCACGAACCATGAATCAAGGTCAAGCATATACTACCAAGTCCAGTTCAGTATAAAAATTGGTTTTGAGAACTCAGGGTGCAAGCTGCATAAAGGAAAAAACCATTGAAAGGGAAGGACTGGGATGGTCTGATCTGTGTTCAACTTAGGCAAGGGAACTAGAATCTCTGCTTTATAGTCATTCTGAATACCAAACAAGAACTAGCCGTATCCACTTCAGGAATGAATTCCTTAAATCACTTAAATCACTCTGTATATATAGAAGAAAAAAATTCACTTTCACATATATTTTTAAAAGGCAAATAATCTAGGATCTTCTGTAAGGACTTGAAATGCCCTAAATTCAGTACTTATACATGTACTAAAACCAACACTAATATATGTCCTTCCAGCTTTCAGAGTCCACCTTTAAATAAGTTTACAGTACTATATCCCAAAGTCTTATACAAATTCTTGGGTTTAGGCTCAAAAGATATCAATCAAAGTCCAAGTCATTTATTAAACTACAAATGGCCATAAAGCAGAGTTAATACAATTTGTCAGGCAGAGCAAACCAAGAAATGGCTTGACCTATGAGCTTTTAGGACCCCCTTGGAAAAGCTGAGTAAAATCACCAGGGAAGAGGTTAAAATTCAACTTCACTTTATATCCCTCTTTAAATCATGTAAAGCGCAAGCATGTTCCTGACAACTTAAGATTATGCATGATAACTTTCCAAACAGAATACTTCCTGAGTTTTCCCACGAGTATTTTTTTAAAGTTCAAAATGCTATCTTCAGCAACGTGGTTATTATTAATATCCTTGCTCTTTAAATCATGGATTTTTACAATAGTTTTCTTTTGAATTATAAAATCTGAAATCCCAGGGAAGTCATTATAACTATTATGTTGTTTGGACATTAATATTTTACTACTTACATTCAGCAGCACATTTTTTTCTGAAAAATTTCTCCTTGCTGTATCAATATTTTAAAATTTAAGATTTAATGAAATTAAGACAATTTCTTTTTTAAAAAAATGATCAAGGCAATATTAGGCTGCATTAGTTATCTATTGCTGCATAACCAATTAACCCAAACTTAGCAGTGTAAAACACGAACACTTATTACCTTACAGTCTAGCATGAAGGACCCAGAAGAGGCTTAGCTGGTTGGTTCTGGCTTAGGGTCTTTTATGAGGTTGCTGTCAAATTGTTGGGGGGCAAGGGGCTACAGTCATTCTGAGGCTGGACTGGGGCTGAAGGCTCCACCTTCAAGGTCAGTCTTACGGTGGTGGTTGTCAAGAGGCTTCAGTTTCACACTGGCTATTGGACTGGGACCTGGGTTCTTCATTCCGCACTGGCCGTTGGACTCCCTCACTTCCTTTCCACGTGGGCCTCTCAATAGGGCAGCTCAAAACATGGCAGCTGGTTTCCCCCAGATTGAATGATCCAAAAGACAGAGCAACCAAGACTGAAGCCACAGTGCCTTTGAATGATCTAGTCTCCAGAGTTGCACATCTTCAGTTCTACTTTACTCTCTTCTTCAGAAATGAGTCACCAAGTCCAGCCTGCACTCAAAGGGAGGGAAACGTGTACTCCACCTCTTTAAAGGAGGAGTATCAAAGAATTTGTGGACAGATTTTTAAAACCACCACATAGGCAGTGGTTAGAAGCATGGGAATTAGACACATTTGGAGTTAAATTAAATGTGTTTAAATCTCGACTGTGCTACTTAACAACTGTGGGTCCTTCACAAATTATTTAACCTTCTTATGTCATAGTTTCACCAAATGTAGAATTAGGTAGATCAAAGGGGTTTTTTGTGGGATTAAATAACACACAATAGTCCCCCTTTATCCATGGTCTCACTTTCTGCATTTTTAGTTACTTGCAATCCAAAAACATTACATGGAAAATTCCGGAAATCAGCAATTCATAAGTTTTAAATTGCACACTGTTCTGAGTAGCGTGATGAAATCTTGTGCCATGCCACTCTGTCCCTCCCAAGATGTGAAGCTGAATCATCCCTCTGTCCAATATATCCACACTGTATATGCTACCCACCCCTTAGTCACTTAGTCCCTGTCTGGGTTATCAGATCGACTGTCATGGTATCACAGTGCTTGTATTCAAGTAACCCTCATTTTACTTAATAATGGCCCCAAAGCATGAGAGTAGTGATGCTAGCAATTTGGATATGCCAAAGAGAAGCTATAAAGTGTTACCTTTACGTGGAAAGATAAAAGTTCTTGACTTAATAAGGAAAGAACTAAATCGTATGCTGAGGTTGCTAAGATCTACAGCAAGACTAAATCTTCTATCTGGAAAATTGTGGAAAAGAAATTCATGCTAGTTTTGCTGTTGCACTTCAAATATATATGTATGGGAAAAAACATAGTATATATAGGGTCTGGTACTATCCATGGTTTTAGACATCCGCAGGGGGTCTTAGAATGTATCCCCGTGGAGAAGGGGGCACTACTGTAGCATGAAGAAAGAACTTAGTATAGCCCCTGGTCATAGTAAGCACTTTCTTAATGCTCCCCACACAACAGTCATTGGTGAAGCAAACTCTTTCTTGAGTGTCTGCTAAATAGAGAATACACAGACCTTTGCCCTGTAGGAGCCTACAATCAGTAAATCTGAATTTAGACATAGAAAAGCTAATATGATTTTTTTCTATAGAAATCTGAGGGTTTCCTAAAGAAAAGCAGTCAGAAAAGTAGTCTATACAATATAAGGAAATACATAATATATTTAAACATTTTAGTTTGCTTGCTTTTTTTAAGAGAGGCTGTTCCTTCAACTTAAATTTTTTCAAAAGAGCTGATGAAAGCCCGGCACTTTGGAGAGTGGAGACGTGCAGTGCAGCCAACCTGGCCCTCCCCTCTGGACACCCCATGCCCCTGAGGGGGCTTGCTGGAGCACAGTTTGCAAATCTGCATTAACAGGTTGTGCCTGTACTAACAGGCACAAAGGATCAAAGGTCATGGTTTAAAATCATGCCAACCTAATGTAGCCATTTAAGTAAAGTTTCCTACATATGTTCGGAAAAGTAATGGTTTTTCCCCTTTAAAAATGTGCAATGCTCTCAACGTTAGAGTATGAAGGATTACCTTTCAGTCAATCCCTACTTATTCCTCCTAAGAAAAAAACCCATTTTTACAGGATTGTCCCTACCTATCTTCTTAGAAGTGAGATCTCATTCTGAGCCAATAATTTGTGTTTTACATAGATTGTGTTATTAGGTACTAACTCTAGGCTTCCCAAAACTTGTAATCAAAGTAAAACTAAACAAAAACCTTAAAGCCTATTTTTTTCTGAATTTAGAATTGGAGCTTAGGAGAATTTCCGCATTGGTTAGCCTAGACACTCATGCTGTTTATCTTCCCAGAGTCAAAGCCTGAGTAATTTATAAGAATTTCTCCTTTTGAATTCCATGTCCCAAGTTCCAAGGCAGCCAAGGGTAATTTTCAGTTGGGCCATTGGGCCATTGCAAGTACAAAGATTAAGGATTTTACTGAATATGCCATATCCTTCAGGTAACAGTTCAAAAAAATACAGTAACTATGGAAAGACTGAGAAATGGAGGTCAACTAAGTAACCCGAAAACATTACAAAATAATAAAATATTTGAATTATTATATAACATCAATGCTCTTTAGAGATGCTTGCTTCCATGCTATTATTAGCCCTGTAATAAAACTTTACTACTGGAGTACGGGTGACTTTCTGAAGAGCTTTATGGTCAACATATGTGGGTATCAAGAAAACAGGTTTTACAAATGTTAGGTAGGCTTTGAAAATAATCCACAGATTCAAGGCTGATGCTTAATCCAGTTTACTAAGAATCCCTGGGCAAGTAACTTACCTTCATTGAGTCTTTTTCCCTAATCTGTCTAAGGTACTCAAGGCAATGTGACTCACAGTCAGTAGGATTAAGTGTGACATGCACATACAATGCTGACACATTCAAGGTACTTGGTCATGTCTGGTTTAGGGGGTCCTGCTTCACATTTGATGTTCAGGACACAGGTTCAAAATCAAATTTCTTCCAAGTCATCACACGGTTATGAGTGCTTCTCAGGTTATTGGTGGAGGCTCAGCTACATACATGTCTACCGAATAAAGTTTTGTTCTTATGGTTGTTTTGATATATTTGTTGTTTTGAGAATACATCCTATGTCCAACAGGAAGTTGGATGTCAACATCATTGTACTTTCACCCATAGAACTTACTGTCTAGTTACAAAGCCTAGTTAGTTGAACATGTGAGAGAACCCAAATAAAAGAGTGTATGCACAGTACTTAAAAATTGTAAAATTAAGTGCAATGTGATATTCTGGAGTGAATCCTGGAACGGAAAAAGGACATTAACGGAAACAGCAAGAAAATCTGAACAAAGTCTAGAGTTTAGTTAACAGTACTGTATTAATGTTGTTTCTTAGTTTTGATGAATACATCATGATGTTAACATTAGGGGAAACTGGGCAAGAGATATATGGGAACTCTATAGTCTTTGCAACTTTTCTTTAAATCTGAACTTAGTCCCAAATAAAAAGTTTATTTAAAAAAGACCATATTGTATTATCCAACACAAACTGCCTGTCCCTTCCCCAGCATATCCCCTCACCTTCCTTCTTCACACTGCCCAGTTTCTAACTGCCAGCACCTGCATTTCTTTGCCTGAAAGTTTTCTCTTGCATCTAGAGACTGCTCTGCCCTAGCCAGCATTAGTGCCCATGAATTAACGACTGATGGAAGTTGCTGGGTAAATATTCAAACTCTTTCAATCTTGAGTGAGAGGACTCTGAGATATGTGTTTTGCCTGGTCTCCCAAAATCTCTCCAGGAAGAGTACAAACTCCAGATGCCAATGGTGGCAACTTGCTTCATAATGTGCCCTCTATGGGCTCCTTTCCCTTCCTTATTTCACTTTCCCAAATAAACTTCCACCTGAATCCTTCTGTCATGATCTGCTTCTGGGAGAAATCCAAACCAAGACATTTTCCTAACTATATTTGCTGATCAAGTGAAGTCGCTACTGAGTATATGAATTCAAGGTCATTTACGGGGAGATATAGCTGCCCTGGATTATCTTTGGTCTCTGGGAAGAGCTCCTCACTCCATACCATGAGGAAATCTCCCCAAATTACAAATACACTAGGAATTGGAACATGAAAGCCATGCATTTTTGGATGTGTGGAAGGGAAATACATATCTGGAAGAATGCTAACAAAAACTTCCATTAACTACTTAAATGCATTCATTCACTCATTCACCCAAAACTTACTGAGGACGTTCTATGGGATATAAAGTAAGCGAGACAGAAAAGATCCAAAGTATTAGGGAGCTTACATAGCTGAAGAAGGACAAAATACAGGAAAGCAAATTAATAAACAAGATAATATTAGATAGTGATAAGTGCTGTGAAGAAAATAAATCAGGGTCACATGATAGCATGACCTAGTTGGGGGAAGGTTACTCTAGATAGAGGTTGGAGAAATCCTTTCTGAAAAGGTGACATTTGAGCTGGGACCTGAATGACAAGAGAGAACCAATCCTGTGAAGATATAAATATCTGTACCTATATCTAGATATAGATACATACTAATTTTATTTATTTGAAATCCCCCCTCCACAATCTCACAAAGTCAAGCCTAAGAGTATAACATCCTCTCATAAAATATTATCTCTCTATCCCCATAAAATATAGACCATGTGGTTACTAAAATATAGAGGATTTACTTGGTAGGTATGCATACTAAAGTATTTACATTTACGAATGAAAAGATAAGATGTCTGGGGATTGCTTTAAAAGACTCAGGGGCACGGTGGAAAGATGAAACAAGATTAGCAAAATACTGATGATCCTGGAAGCTGAGTAATGGGTATTCGAGGTTCAAAATACTATTCTCTTTACTTTGTATATGCTTAAAATTCTCCATAATCAAAAGATATTTAAAACAAAGTAAATATCTAGGAAAGATGGAGAATTCCCAAGGTTATAGGAATCCCACCTACCCAAAATTTCACCAGTAAATTAGGAGTCAAGCAAGAATGGGAGCCAGTGGAATCATGAAGGTGTAAGGAAAAACTTTTGACTTTGAAACAAGCCAAGGAGTTTGCCTGATATCCTTTCAATGGAACCCTGAGGCCTCTAGGGATTAGCTAATCCTATAGGAGTCTGAGCCTTTGTCTTTGAAGATGCTATTTTAACAGTTCTGAGGAGTCAGAAGTCAACCTGTAGAAACGAGCCATAAAAGTAATTTTTGTCCACACAAATGCAAATCGGGTGTGTCCAATGGAAGGTAATTGATTATTGCCCTATGGATAGATCGGATGTTGCAAATTCATTTCAACATTCCTTTACTGTCTATTCATTTGTGGTCTTTTGAGTTCTCCTTTGAAATGGCTATAACATCTTCTCAAGTTCCTTCATTGATTAATATCTGTATTCCTTTACATCTGTTCATTTTATATCTGTAGGAGAAGCATGATTTTACCTTTTTAGAGAATTATCCTTTAATAAAGATAAGCAATTTTAAAGTGTTCCAATCATGGGAAAGTGTGCATCTATGCATGAAAGTGCATATTTATTCAAAGTCAAGGACTGAAACACTCTTAGGCTTTTATGTGCATTCCTCTAAGGTCTCATATCTTACAACATCTCATTACAGGCTGTTTGTTATGCAGAAAGGCCATTTATCACAACCCTCATGATCCCAACTGGCCAATTTTCAATAGCCCCTTAACTTGCCAAAAGTATCACCTTGCCTAAGGAGGGTCTCCCATTACTGGCAGATAGAAATCTCTCAGACGAACATTTATATCCAGGAATGGCTTTTAGTATTGATTTTTAAATCCAAACTTCATAAGTCACTGATAATCATGTGGATACACCTTCCATTTCTGTTGTATGGCAATACTCCAGGCATGTTGATAGAGAAGTAACAAGAAAGTAATCTCTGGCCAGCAGTACTCATCTAAAAGAGGAAAATTTCAATAGTTCAAACCAAAGAAACACTTCAGGGACTCATTAAAGCCATAACTTTGGTTAAATGGGAAAGGAGGAGGAAGGAAAAGAAAAAAAACAGAGGGGCCAGCCGGGTGGCATATAGTGGTTAAGTTTGCACACTCTGCTTTGGTGGACCAGAGTTTGCAGGTTCAGATCCCAGATGCAGACCTACACACCACTCATCTAGCCATGCTATGGCATTGTCCTACATACAAAATGGAGGAAGACTGGCACAGATGTTAGCTCAAGGCCAATCTTCCTCACCAAAACAACAACAACAAAAAACTTAGCAATTGATATCAAGTGGCTCTTTTATGAGTGAAAGTTTTAAGTTTCCTCTCTCAGAGCCTCTCCAAAGGGTGCTGCAGGAAGTCATCTCTCTCTGCACTGTCCAATATGTGCCAGGCACTATTTTGACTCATTTAAACTACAACAGCCTTGCAAAATAAGAATCACCATCTCCATTTTGCAAATAAAGCTCAGAGAGTTTAATTAACTTACTGAGGGTCATAAAGGCAGCAAACAGCAGAGCTAGAGTCAAACCCCACTAGCCAGAGTTGTGTGATTCCAAAGCCTACTCCACGCCCTTTCCAGAATGCCAACCTACCTTAGGGTTTCACAGTGGTTGACACCTCAGAGGACATCTGCCAGCCCTAATTCACAGACAAATCCCTGTGTGCTCCCAGGGAAAAGAACTGCTGGTCAAGAGCCACTTGTCTCAATTCACAACCCATCCACTCAGTCAACACAGCTGTCACCCTCGCATATGAACTACAATGTTTATGGGTGGGAATGTGGTATAGTAGAAAGAGCCCTCCAAAGAAAGCTAGAAGAACTGGGTTATAAATCTGTCACTGTCACCATGGAGTTTAATCCTACAGAAGTCTTACCATTTCTCAGGAACTTCCATTTCCTCATCTATAAATAAAGGGAGGAGGTCGGATTCAGTTTTCAAC
Source organism: Equus quagga (assembly GCF_021613505.1). Classification (NCBI taxonomy): domain Eukaryota; kingdom Metazoa; phylum Chordata; class Mammalia; order Perissodactyla; family Equidae; genus Equus; species Equus quagga. The sequence goes on from NC_060275.1 coordinate 87,591,920, forward strand.
AGGGGTCTACTGGCATTTGAGGGGGTACAATTTTTCCTCATGTAGGACTGCACCTGGCATTACGGAAATTTAGCATACTGACTCTGGGCACTAAAAGCCTATAACTCTTTCCAGTCCTGTACCAACCATATTTCTAAATGCCCCCAGACACTGCCTAGCAGAGAGGCAGTGCTTTGGTTGAGAATCAGTGGTTGATGATCTCAAGTTCTACGAGGCCCTATAGCTCTGTTGGGCCAAGACTGTCAGTAGAAGCCTGTGGCAGGGAAGTGGGAGTGGAGCAGGAAAACTCACTCCTAATGCTACCACTGTAGGGTCAAGATCATATTCTGGAAAGGAAGCCATACTGTTGGCATTTTTAATAGACCTCTTAGAATACCTTTAAAGAAAGAAGTTTTAAAATTGAATTTATATAATGTTCATACAAAAGAAGTACAGTCAAGCCTCTGTATCTGTAGGTTCCAGATCAATGGCTTCCAGATCCACAGATTCAACCAACTGTGGATGGAAAGACCTATGATGATTGCATCTGTACTGAATATGTAGACTTCTAGGTTTTTTTTAAAGATTGGCACGTGAATTAACATCTGTTGCTAATCTTTTTTTTTTTAAAGATTGGCACCTGAGCTAACAACTGTTCCCAATTTTTTTCTTTTTTTCTTCCTAAATCCCCTCATTATATAGTTGTATATATTTTTTTTAGTTGTGGGTCCTTCTAGTTGTGGCATGTGGGATGCTGCCTCAGTGTGGCCTGATGAGTGGCACCATGTCTGTGCCCAGGATCCCAACTGGCGATCCCCTGGGCCATGGAAGGGGAGCGAAAGCTATATAATGTTATAATCCAATGTTACTGCAGTAAAAAAAGTTTATTTAAAAAAAATTTAAAATAAATAAAGTATATGGGAGCATGTGCATGCATTCTATGCAAATATTACAGCCATTTTATATAAGGGACTTGAGCATCCAAGTATTTTGGTATCCGTGGCAAGTCCTAGAACCAATCCCCCACAAATATAGTGGAACAACTGTATGCAGAAACACCCTGCAACAGTCACCTCCCACCAGCAAGGACTAGCCTCAGGGTAGCCTTCCCAACAGCCCTATCCAAGGGACAGACCTTCATAATAAGCAAGGAGAAGGAGCCTGGTACACCCTTCCTGCTCCCCTGTTACAAGTAACCCCAGTGAGCTCCAAATCTGCCTCCTGGTGCTCAGTTCCCAACCTCCTCAGCACCAAATGTCTACCTATCAAAAAATATTAAGCATATTTTAAGGCCTGGCTAAGGAGCCAGTTTACCTATAAAGCCTCTCCCCAAATACTTCACCCCAAACAGCTCTCCCATCTCTCTAAATAAATGTAGCATTTACAGTGTGTAATAGTACTTTTCATTAAGTTGTATAGCTGTCAATTGTTCCATAGTCACACCATGTACATTATTAGTATTGCCCTCCTAGCTTGAATGCTAGGTCCCAGAGACACGAGTAATGTCTTACACTACTCTTATATTCCCCAGAGTGTCTCGCATATCCCTGGGAACACAGTAATGGTTCAATAAGTATGTGTTCTGTCTTTGATTTTTCACAGTGATCCCAAAAATACCACTAACTTGGCCAAACTTACATCCTGTAGGCTAATAAAAAAATCTTATTTATTCAGCATGTTTTCCCAAATAGTTTTCAAAGTACTTTTCAGATGACATCATTAATTCTCACATACCCTATATATGTACTGTAAGGAATAAATAAAAATACCAAACTTTATAGGACAAAAGCAAAGAGAATTAAAATTTCAGGCTCCGTGATGAGGGGTATACCAAGAGCTGGCAAACTGCATATATCTTGCAAGTCCTACTGAGTTCTACAGAAAAATTCGAACATGTCTCCATCTTGATTCAAATACTAAGAACTTCTAGACATTTCCAAGGCCCTGAAAAGGATCCACCTTGGAAAACTGGTCATCAGTTTGACTGCCATCATTAATCTGAGAATAATAACCAAATTTGCATTATGAGTTTAGATCCTAATTACGACCAGGATCCTACCCACATCTCTTTGCCCCCAACTCTCCAAATACTTCTTGTCAACACTTCAATTTCTCTCTGTGTCTTATTACATACTAAGGTCATCAATAAAATATTAACTGAACATCTATTCTATGACAAGCAAAGCATTGTTTTGCCAATGTCTCTAAGAGAAATAAAATGCTACACTGACCGCTAATACTAAGAAATCATTCCTTTTCATTCTTGCTCCTCTGTATTTAATCTTTCTGATCAACTAGGTATAAAAATGTTGTCTTTTCTTCTTTCATCATCATCTTGCCCAGGAATTCTGGTATCTTCCTTTACCCCTAGGGGAAGAAGCCACTGTGGAGGCTCTGTCATCAGAACTTTTTTCACAACTTAGCACTCACATATGCTTTGGTAAACTATTCTTCTCTTCCCTTTACCAAACTGAAATTTTCTGGGCTAATAACATAGTTTGAAGGTGTCCAGAGAAGCAGTTGAGAGTGTGATTTAAGATCATATGACACGATACTGACCAAGGACAAAGGCTGCTTTCCTGACCAATAGCAATCAAAATTGGAAGCCTGACCAAGGTTTCTCACCAGCCATCATCAAGCTTGAGATGAACTATTTACTACATCACTTATTCACCTTTTGTTTCAATAAGCACAGGGAGAAAACTGTGGATGACTCTGTTTTGTAATGGTCACACTCTACTTTTTTTTGATATGGCAACTCAAAGATAAAAAAGACAGACATGATGCTCATTATGATAAAGTATATACTTGAAGCAAGAAAAAAATAGTTTTCCTTTGGACCAATGACTGCATCTTATGTCTAATATCCTGGATACTAAAGGAACAGAGGGGTATGCCCCTTTTAAGTTTTTTAAATTATATACTACTTTAAGTGTTTCATTTTATAAACAACGGAGGCAACAATCTAGGAGTTACGACAGCGTATGTCTAGCATAACAGGCTATTCACCACAGATAAAGACACAAAAGCACCTGTTCAATTTGCAAACCCTTGGTGTTCGAACACTGACTAAGGGCTTTATCAGGGTATTCTCCAGCACCTGTGTGGAATCTCCCCGAAGTGCACTTCTTCCCTGGTACCCTTTTCACTTAGAAGCCCAGCCAGCCATCGGTAGCCTTACAAGCCCAGCTAGCTATTGGTAGACTTGTTTATACTTAAACAAATCTGCAGTCTAAGAAGTATAATTCATTTGGATTATAATGATATTATTCTAAAGAAAACAGATTGAAGTCTAATCAATAACAAAAGAAGCAAGCCCTAATCAAAGCAGTAAACACATCCGGAAGTTTTAAGGACTTTGGTGAAGAAATTATCTACTGATTTTGGAATGGAGTATTTGAAGGTAAGCTTAGATGCTAATTAAAAACACACAGCCCAACAATTTCTGACAAAATCACTGCCTTCTTATGAATCATTATTAAGTAAAATTGGTGCCTGAGCTAAGGCTTCATTGACCTATATTAAAAGGTAGTGGGAAGCACTGAAGAAAGAAGTTGAGGGTAAACAATGATCCTCTCTGTCATCCTTCTTTTAAGAATCTGGTACTCATCATGGACCTTTCTTTAGCTCTAAGCAAAAACAACAACAACAAAAGAAAAGAAAATTGTTTCAGAAAGACTGTCTGCATCAGACCAGGATGAGCTGGTGTTGTTTTAGAACGGGAACCGGAACTACACTTGTGATTACATTTTATCTGTTTTACATAATTGATTAAAAAACTTGATGAGGGAATAAAATAAGCAAACACTATTTCTTAATGCTTATGTTCAAAATAGTTGTATATTGTTAAATAGGTGATATAAATTATAGCTCAACTGTCCAAAGCATTCCACATTAATTCAACTAACACTTCCCATACCTGCTGTGTTTATAGCATTCAACAAAGAGTGGGAAAAACATAAAAATGAATAAAAATTTATTTCCTGTTCTTGAGGAATGCACAGCCTAGCAAGGAAGATAGACACATAAAAAGTAGACCTGAAAGTAAAAATGAATGAAATAGCTATTCTCAGAGAGGTTTAAGCAAAGGGCCAAAGGAGCTGAGAGAAGAGAGAAATCCAATAATTAAATGGATTCAAATCAAAGCCTTGAAAAGAACCCTAAGAGGTCATCTTGTTTGCTCCTCTGTTGTTGTCTATTTGTTTTTAACATGTAAGAAATACGAAGCCAGGAATGTTAAGTAGTTTGCAAAAATTACAAAGCCCATTAGAGGAAGAACTTAGAGGGGACCGAGGTTTCCTGACACCTAGTTTAGTCTTATTTTATATCATGCCATCCTAACTTGGGGATTTCTTATATCAAAAAAGAACTCTGGTTTGGAAATCACATGTTTAAGTACTTGTCAGCAAGGAAGCAAATGGAATATGGATGGAGACCATAACGCAAGGGGATGCGTGGGGAATCTTACTACAAACACAGACACACACATGAACATACACACGTGTGCACACATGTCAATCCACACACATGTACATGAGGGGAAAAGCATGGACAATTTCATTTAAGAGCACAAGACTGTCACTGGCCCCTTGTCCTGGCGAGGGACTTCTGATAGGCCCAGATGTCACAGGTTGCTTTTCTCTCTTTGCCAAGAAAAATAGTCATTTCTTTCACATCCAGACTTGCTGAAAAGAAAACATTGTCATCATCATCAACCATAAACATTTCTTGCAGGAAGACAGAAGATTCTCAGCTGTGGCAGATTGTCAGCTGGTGGCAGGGGAAACTCATAATTTAGATGGGAAGCCCCAGACAGATACACAAAAGAAGAATCAATCATACCAGGTAGGAGTCTAATGCAGAGTATGCGCCAGAAACGCTACAGAGGTTATGTGGAAACACCTCAGCCCTGGGCAGTAGACATAATTTTCGCAGAGGAGAAAAGCGAGTGTAAGAGGAGCTAATGTGCATGGCAGTGGTAAAGCTCAGAGTCAAACTGCGGTCCAATGGACCCCAAAGCACTGGCCCCTGTATATACCAGCCTCACTTCCTTCCTCCAAGAAGGCTAGGATTTGGTAAGTGAGGAGCATCAGAGCCTTTGTCCTACTTGGATCCAGACACGTAACAGGAGGCTAACCTCCCTTAGTACTGAAGCCACAAAATACCTGCTTTAGACTTCCCTACAGCATTAGCAAACTATTTACCTCCCAAGGAAGAGTAGGTTGTTGACTCAGTCATGTCCTGTACGTACAGCTTAAATGCCAGTTGCCTGAGGAAACATTTCTGTCTGATGTAGTACTTTCGCCTCATTTAGGGCCAGATGGCATACTCCCTGGACTTGGACAGAACAAGCCTTCCATAAATGCCTCATTGCTAGTACTGACTCATGCTCTCGGAAGCGGACTCAATAGGTCCATGGAAAGAATACCGTGTAGCCCCTACCTGCCTATAATATGCAGCTTCAATTTCCTTGTCTTCAGAACATTCCACATCTGCTATTTTTGGGGGATGGTATTCCTTGAGAGGAAGAAATTAAGTAGCTATCTTCATTGCATGTAGAAGTCTATACACCTGCGCAGTGTTACAACTTCCATTGATTTATAGGAAGCTCAGGCAGGAAAAAAAATGCTTGAAATTCTTATCATAATGTTTTGACTATGGCTGATTAATAATCTGAAAAGAATGAGTTGTTATCTTGTTTACAGGTTTGAAATTAGTGAACAGTGTAATGGGATGGCTAAAATATGAATATTAAGCTGCCTTAATAGATATAGAAAGTCCAGAACTAAGGATTCCATATCCGCGTTTTAGATGATATATATTAGGAAGGAAGGTAAGAACACAGAATCTAAGGCATTCTGGTCAGGGCAGAGAAGGGTGGAACCCCACAGTGGGTGAGGAACAGCTGCAAGAATAGGCAAAAAGGAATTTTGGAAGAAGCAGCATAATGTTTGTTTTCAAATACAGCACATAAAGGGAAGAGAGATTAGACTTATTGTTTGTGGCTCCAGCAACTGGATGGTAGGCCAATGGATGAAAGAAAATGTTGATTCAGTATAAGGCAAAAATTTCTAAAAATGAATCTTCCACAACGAACTGGCCCACAAGGAAGCAAAATTTCCATCTGATTATGCCCAAGAAGGGGTGGGCCTGCCCATTCATAGGGAGGGATACTGAAGCAGAAGTTCATGCACGTGATACAGAATTACTTCTAAAGTTGGTTATCATACTAATCAACCATTTTATTGGGCACATTATTTACGTTATACTGTTCCAGGTTGAAAAAAATCACTTGCCCAAAAGGCATCCTGTATTGCTTTGTTTACACAATTGGCAGAGGGCTGGCTCCAGCCTTACTAAACTTCAGTTGTTAACAATTCAGTTTTCAGGGAGTCATTAGGTGATTTGAATATTCATATTAGAGATTACCTTCATATTAGAGATTAGATTCATAGAGACTATGGGGTTTTCTCTTTTAAGAAGAAAAAGTGATGGGTGTATGGACATGTGAACACACTAAGAAACAGAAGTTAATTTAATTATTGACATAGTTTTAAAAAAATTTGTTTTCAATAAAGTAAATCCAGTCTCCATAGTTGTGCAATTTACCAGTGGAATGACCAGAGAAGCTTAATCTTCAGGTCAGCAGACTTAAAAAATATAGCCCACGCCTTATTTTCTAAGCTAAACAATTTGCTGTGCCACATTCTCACTGTATCACTCAGATTTATCTTTACATTAACAATGCTTATCAGCAGATAGCCAAAAAGGCTCGCCAAGTTGGACTGACTTCAAGATTTGTTTCCATGCTGGGGTGCTTCATGTGCTTGGCAGAAGCAGGCTGCAACTGAGGCTCCATTTATTAGCTTATATAAACATTATGTCCTGAGCTAACAAAATACTCTACATGACAATCCCATAGGTTACTAAGCACCGTAAACATCTGTTAGCACAGCCACCAGAGATAGCACAGAGGAGGCGTCCAGTGTCCATTTTTAAGTGGTTTATGATATGGAGTCTGCTGTTTAAAGACCAGTCATCAAAAACACAGCCCCAAACTCTGCGTAGAACAAATATTTGCAAGGCAAAGTTATGCTCAGCTTGAAAACAAAAAACGCACTCGAGTCATGACTTTGTTATTACATTTATAGACTTGCATTTCACACTTTTGCCCATTAAGTGTTGGCTTTCCATGGCATTCAGAAGACCAAAACTATAATTTCACTGTGATATATTTACTCCAAAAGAAAAGCTGAATGTTGACTCATCAACTTTCCTTGGACTAATGTGAAGCAAAAGGTTTACAAGGGTAGAAGAAGGAGATGAGGGATGGGACACGCTTAGGTTATAAATGATGTTTCCAAGGGTCTCTGTGCTAAAACACATCCTTCCAGCTCCATTTAAAGTGCATCTGAAGAGAAAGCATAAATATCTGGAGACCCCTTGAAATCTAATCTGGGAACACTGAGCTTTGCTTTTCTTAAAAGGAAACAGAATCCCCAATCACCCAAAAAGATGGAACCAACAACCCTGTCTACTGAATCATTTTACTTCCTTTCTATTGAGCATTTTAATTTCTGGAAATGTTTCAATACTGGTGACCTCCAAGGTCTATACCTTGGCACCCCCAGAGGAAAGGACTTCTAGCATGACCCAGGTGGAAACTAGCCTAGAACACCAGTTGCTCAGGGCACAGAGTTGTCACAACATTTGTGAGGAAAGGTGAGTGCCTTCACAGGCACACACGCCAGGGAATCTAAAGGTAAACACCCCAGAGAACATCTGGTCTCTGGACTGTGGACAGGAGTACCCCAGGAATCTCAGATCCGCAGCTCCAACTCGGGTCTAGATCGCCAGAGTTCTGTACCCACACATATACCCATCTCCTAGAACCCTTGTCCTGCTATGCAGGTCTCCCGAGAGCTCTAGAAACCTCCACTACCAGCCCTCAGCCCCTCGAAGACGAAGGGTTTTAGCATTTTAAAGTCCGTGGAACTTAAATCCTATGCAAGTACTCCTGCGACTTCCCAACCCTCTGGTCTCCCCTTACCTTTCCCTGTCCCTTCCAAGGTCTCCTGTTGGCATAAACAGGCAGGCGGCACCTCTCTGGCCTCCCTGCCCCCGCCCTCCCGCCCCGCACACCCTACTGACTCGGGAGCCGACACGCCTCCCCAGAAGCACACACGCTCGCAGACACAGAGGCGCGCACGTACACCCATTCAGCACACACACCACGCACTAGGCCACCAACTCCCGCAGCCTGGCCCCAGCAGGCGTCCCCCCTTGGGTTATATATAAAGCACTTGCCCCAAAATAAACTTCCCCACGCACCCGCAAGTGGGTGACCCTGTCCAGCACCCTCTGCGCGCCGCCAGCGCCCTCTCCCCAGACACGCGGCTACCCCACTCACCCGCAGCTCTCATGCCTCAGGCAGTTCTGTCAAAACTTTGAGCCTGGTTGATTTCATAACCACGCGTGTGTCCAGGGCTGAGGGAGCTGGGCTCTCCACGGCTTACACCCACCCCAGCTCATAGGGACTGGTGGCGGTGACTGTACTGACTCCAGCTCCGTGGGTGCCAATGCGCGGCTTCAGCCCGCACACAGGCGCAAAGGGCGGTGCGCTTTGGGGAGGAGCGCGTGGTGTCGACGCGCACAGCCAGACGACCTCCTTTCTCCTCCGGTCGCGCCGCCGGAGACCTCTCCCCGCTCAGCAGCGGCAGCCTCAGCAGTTGTGCCCCAGCCCGGCTGACGATGTCAAACACAAACAGTCGCAAAACTTTTCGACTTCAACAAAACTATCTTCGGAGGAAGCCCCTCTAGGTACCGCAAACACTAGCTGGAGCAGGCGCCAGTGTGGAATGGTTCGTCTGTCGCCCCCAACTCCCTGACGCCCCCCATCAACTTCCAGACACAGATACACACACACACACACACACACACACACGTCCACAGCGTGCATCGGGTTACAACAACCCACCAGCAGAAAACAACTTCGTGAGGAGGAAGGGAGTACAGCCAACCCCCAAGTCGCCCGCAAAAAGAATTATACGTGTAAATACATAAGACAGATCCTCATTTCCACAAACAACTGGCGTCCCAGGGTCCACTCCCAGGCCCCCTGGCACAACAGGGAGAATGTAAGAGCCCGACTCCCGGAGCCCCCTCCAGTACCTCCGAGCCTCGCCGCCGGAGAGAGAGCGCGGGTTCGCACCCGCGCTGTGGCCGAGGGCGCGGGGCCTCCGGGGTCCCCGCCGCCGCTTCGGCTCAGCAGCAGCCGCCGCCACCGCCGCTGCAGCAGCCGCCGCTGCCACCGCCGCCGCCGCCGCTCCCTAGACCGCCTCCTCTTCCCATGGCTGCGCCCTGCTTGGCAGCTCGCGGGCTGTCAGGCTCGGGGAGGGGGAAGGGGGCGGGGTGAAACGGGAAGGGAGGACTGGAGGGGAGGGGTGGGAAGCAGCGGCCGCGGTTCACCAAGGGTCACGCCGGGCCCGGCCTGCGGTCCCCCGGACCCAGGCTGCCGAAGCGACGGGAAGAGGGAGTTCAGGGCGGCCGGTTCGAGAGCCGCTGCGGTGGCGCCGAGCGGCAACCTCCTGGCCACGCATTCCGAGGAGCTGAGATGAAGCGTTCCCCTGCGAGGAGTTGGAGTTGGTGCGTGTCACTCTCATCTGGGCTGCGCGGCTCCTCCTAGAGGAAAATATTGGTAGTTGCAGGACACTTCCTTCCTCTCCGCCCACCACTGTTCCCAAAAAGAAGGCAGGACCTAAAAGAGCCTAAGTGCAGTCAACAAATTCCAAGGAAAGCTTACAGAAAAGTTAGCTATCTGCAGGAATGGGGAAAAAAACGAGCAAGCTAGCTGGGAAAGCGTCAACCAAACATTGCTTCTCTCCACCTGCAACCATTTTCCAAACTTCTGCTCACTGGGGCCTGGAGAAAAGATAGTTAAAAGTAGGAAGGATTTTATTTTAGAGGTTAGAAACGGAAGCAGAGAGATGAAGTAATTTACCAAGGAGACAAGGCATGTTAGAAGAAAGATATATCCAGAAGTCAGAGCACAGGGCTGCAGGGTGTCCAGACACAGGCCTCAGCCTGAGGTCTGTCCTTGTGTGTGACCTAGGGAAGGCACTGGACATAACTCATCTGTCAAATACAGGGCTGCCGGCCTCATTCCACTGAAGGGAAAAGTGAGAGGAGAAGTTGTCAGAGTGTTTCAGAAAGTTAATGTTGTTGTGCATAAGCATGTCATTTTGTAAAACTGCTAGTCACCACATGCTTTCCTAAGCAGAAAGTACAAAAGTCCAGTTCCAGGTTGTCTGAGATCTGAAGGAGCAGCCCGTCATGCTATCTTTTTACTATTTACTGTATTACTGATAGCCAGTTGTAACGTCATTTGTCTAACAGCTTCAGCTTACTAAATGACACTTTTTCCTGGGCTCACAGACACAACGTCAAGATTATACCCAGAAAGAAGTGTTAAAATAACAACTTAAAGAAACCAAGCTTCTTAGCACTAGGATAAAAGACCCCTAGGGCTGGAGAGGCATGCAGGGAGGCCAAGTCTGGGGAAGGAACACAGGACGAAAGACTTTGAGGTGGCAGATGTCACATGAGACACCAAAGTGGAAAATTCTTTCCTTAGAGTCCTTTCTGAGGCTCACCTGTGGCCCAACAACCCAACTGTTCCAGGCAAAAACACCCAGAATGAAAGGAGGAGGACAGATTCTGGAAGAGGTGTGTGTCGTCACTGTCCCATCCTGAGGCAGGAGGTGGGTGGATATTGCTCTTGAACTGGTCCTGTTCTATCCCACCCAAGTATAAGGAAGCTTTCTTTTGCTAAGACCGCCCCCCAATCCCTTGATTTCTGGGGCTCCACACTTTGCTAGAGCAGTAGGATTGCTCACTAGTGTCTGGAGTTTTTAACATGGGAGTTGCCGTAGAGAAAGATTAGGGCAGAGGCAAGCAGAACTCCTGCTGGGTGGGCAATATGTGCCAAGCTGGCTGAAAGGGCAGTGCTGGCAGGAGCCGGGACCCAGCCGTCCTCAAATGCTGACTCCACTCCTGTCTGAGATAACCTTCCAGGCTGGCTCTTCGGCCTCTGGCGTCATCAAATTCTCTCTTTATATCCCCTCTGTGCCTTCTCAACCTTTGCCCCTCCTCTCCCCTCCAAGCCCAGAGACTCTGATGTAGTCTAGGAGGTGCCAAATGGACTCACAAAATATTTTCTAAGTCCTATTGTTTATGTCTTGAGATGATTTCAGAGCCATACCTAAAAGAGGATTGCCTTCTTTTTGCTTTGGGTTCAGCTGTAGCCTTAACTCTGTGAGACAGGAAAGTAGACTATTCTGGTATGGTAGAAAGGTCATCATTCACAGAAAGCACAGGAAAAGACTCACTGGTTAATGTAAAATATAATGGAACCAGATATAAACTTGCAACTTAAATGAAGAACACTTTTTATTTTTAAGTCCCATGAATGAAAGTTCCTTGATCTCATATATGACCACGTATAAATCTACAGTCATATGCGCCTCTTTATATTTTCCAGATTATGGGGAAAAATGTATCAGGTATTAAGTTGACTAATATGTTACAAGTTAAAGCACGCCAGAGCACATTTACCTTATGAAACATAAAATTGTACTTACTCATGCCTTCCCTTCTGCCTGGATTATCCTATTTTGACCATGGAAGAAAATCCTCCTTAACCTTCAAGTTTCAGTTCAATTATTTACTTCCTCTCTAAAGCTCTTCTTGGCTCTTCTCAAATTTGTTCCAAAGGTGGAATTAATTAATTGATTATCCCTGCATTGCATCCTCAAAGACCCTTATAGCTACTTTTATTAAATATTTTAGTTTTTGTCCCTATGTCTGCTTTCCCCATTAATAATGAGACCCCTGAGAGAGGCCCTATATAGTCTTAATATTTGTACCTGAAATGTCTAGATTAGTGCCCCGCAAATAGTAGAGTGCCCGATAAATGTTTAACCAAACTGAATGAAAATTTGTATCTCCTGAATTTGTATCTCAAACCCAGATCTCTATACAGAGCTCCAGACTGCCACACTCCACGTTCTCTCACACTCCACCTTTAAAATCCGTTCACCTCTTGACTCCTCCACGACAAGCACCTTACCTAGTCTGAACCACCGTCATCTCTCACCTGGGTTACTGCTGTAGTGTCCCAACTCCACTGGTCTGCTTGCATCAACAATTCCCCCTCCTCTCCTCCCCACCACTACTACCACCCCAAGAGTGTGATCTAAACTCACTTGCCAGAGGAATTCTTTTTAAAACTAAGTCATATCATGGCATTCCTCTGCTCAACACTCTCCAGTGGTTCTCCATTTAAATCAAAGTAAAATTCAAAATGATACATGAGGCCCTTCATGAGCCTGTACCTCTGCCTTCTACCCTCTCTCCTAGTACTCTCTTTGTCGCTCAATCACCCGTGCTGCCGCAGTCGCACTGGCCTCCTTGCTGTTTCTTAAGCAGGCAACGCACACTCCGCACTTCAAGCCTTCACACTGGCTCTTCCCTCTGCCTTAAATCTCTTCCCAAAAATAACCTCTCTTACTTTCCTTAAATCTTTGCTCGATATTACCTTGTCAATGAGTCTTAACTTGACCAACCTATTTCACCCTATTACAGCCCACCCTTCCCCCACCCCGTTGAACATCTCCACTACAGCTTGGCTGAAAATATAAACTGCATTTTAAAGGCAATAAAAACAATTATACCATGATTCAGATTATGCATATTCAAGTGCAGATATCTAGGTCAGATGGTATCTCTCCAAACCATAGAATCCACAGTGTAAATTTCTTACATCTACAGTTATCTGGGGTTAGGGTGTTGCTTCGCTTGTCCTATTGTGCTATGAAGTGCCAAAGCTTTTTCTTGGAACAAAACAAAGAGACCAAAACACCTGAAGTGGCATTTTGTGGCTGCTTCCTTTTGTAGCATTTGTAGTTTTAGAACAGCATTGGCAGTCAGGAGCCTTGGGGTACTATATGGGTCATCTGTGACTTTGGTAAGCCAGTTATTTATCTCACAATGACTCAATTTCTTGGTCTATAGAATGAAAGGGCTGCTATCTGAGATCATTTCAGCTGTAAGACAAATTATTAGATTGATGTCTGTGATTGTTAACATTATGTGTCAATTTGACTAGGCTATGGTATCCAGATATTTGTTAAAGTATTCTAGATATTTCTATGAAGGTATTTTTGAGACGAGATTAACATTTAAATCAGTAGACTTTGAGTAAGGCAGATTACCCTCCATAATGTAGGTGGGCCTTATCCAATAAGTTGAAGGTCTTAATAGAAAAAGACTGACCTCTCCAGAAGAAGAGGGATTTCTGCCAGCAGACTGCCTTTGGACTTGAACTGCAGCATCAGTTCCTCCCTAGATCTACAGCCTGCCAGCCTGCCAGACTACCGTGCAGATTTTGGACTTGCGAATTTCTACAGTTGCATGAGCCAATTCCTTAAAATAAATCTCTTTCTATAGATAGCTGGATAGATAGACATATAGAGATACACAGATACATATAGAGATACACACATACATATAGGTATATAGAGATATATACACATCTAATTGGTCCTGTTTTTCTGGAGAACCTGGACTAATACAATATTTATTGGTAAAATTAATAAAATTCTAACAATAAAACACAAACACTTCCTTTAAAGGATTTTTTTTAACTAACACTGAATTCCCATCCACCAAGTTCTTTCATTCAAATACTGGAGAGCCTACATCATGACAGATTTGTTCTAGGAACTCAAGATGCATCAAGGAACAAAACTTCCATGACACACCCACAAGGACCCTGTCTTCACGGGGCTTGCATTCTAATTGGTAGAGAAAAGGAACATTAAGCATAATAAATGAATAAATCATTGAAGTGCTGATTAAAATAAACTATATCAGGATAACAGACTGTATAGGAATGCTGGGAATTCCTGCCTTGCCCAGGACTCAGCAGTGTATTGTAGAATTGAGCATGTGATGGTTGTGAACACGTTGTGAGAGCTCCTTGACAAGAATAATCTCTCCACCCCAGTCCCTATCCCCAGCCTACTGCTGCCTTGGTTGAGAGGATGGAAAGGGAATCATGAAGGGAAGAAAACAATTCAGAAAAGTATTTACCTTTTCTTTCCTCTGTTGAAAGACAACAGGGAAAAGACTATTTCATGATCTTGGAAATTCTTAGCTAAGACTCATGAGGAGGTCCCAGAGCCAGAATTAAGGCTGCAAATCACCATTTATTTTATGAATTCCAAAACATAAGTATTTCAATTCAGAGCTTATAAAAACTAAAAGGAATGTGGTTACCTTGACTCTCTTTGGTGGAGTCAGCACCACCCAAAGCTCATGGCCTGGGTAATGCCAGACTATGTACAACCACCTGGTGGAAAGGAACAAAATAAATAGGTCTCAACAGAGACTCATGAATGTTCTCCTTTAAATCATTTAAGTGTAAAGATTAAGAAAAATCAAAAAGCATTTTTGAGATTATTTTCTTTATCCTCCCACCAAATGCAAAAGCTTGTTTTTAAAAAACATCTGATAGATAGTCACCTAGCTTCTGTCTGGATAATTACATTGATGAGTAAACAACTCACTCCCACACTGGAAAGCGTGTTCCATTTTGTGACTGTATTATTTGTTGAAAGTACTTTAGCCAGAATCTGCTATTCTGTTATTTATACCTGGTTCTGTCTCTAGAGCTTGTAGAGAAAGATTAGAAATTTAAATTTTTATTTTCATGAGACACGCTTTCACACGTCACACCACAAGTTATGCCTGCTCCAGGTCAAACATATGTAGGTCTTTCTACTGCTTCTTATCTGATGTGGTTTCCAGACCCTATACATGTTCTGGGCCACCAGAATATGCTCCACTTCATCAAGATCTTTCATAGATTGCTATTCCCAGCCCCAAATTCAATTCCATTATGGTCACCACAAGATAGGGGAGGACCATGAGCTTCCAACTAGGAGCTCTGGAGTAATGGATTTAGCCGAAGTCCTGGAGTCTGGTGATGTGGTGGGAACCCCAGCTCTGACCCATTTCCATCCATCACTCAACCTACACTCCAAGGAAGTGAATTTAGCAAGCTTACTATGATCAAGCCATTTCCATCTCTTCTTTCCTTTCACATTCAATCCTTTCCTACTTTCTATTTTCACATATTATTTTGTTCTTTGCTTCTCTCTTCTTTATTTTTAAAAGAAGTGGAAATATAAAAGCAAAAAAGGATATGATTGAGAAAGGAATCTGAGAAGGCATGAAAAAGTTTCTCATAGCAACTTTCCTTTATAGAAATTAGGCCCACAGAATGTTTCCAATTACTGAATAAACTATCAGTCGAGTTTGCTAATCACTCTTCTCCAAGGGCATCATGAAAGCCCGAGAGGAAGAACACTCAACTTTTGCACATGAACAGAAGACTCACCTAGCACCCAGTGTCTACCCGGTGAAGCCAGGCAAGGTTGGGGGAGAGGATGAGCTACTGGAGAATTCCTGGCTAGAAAAAACCCTTAGGTAGGGCAAGAACTGTGTTGAGAAGGGAGAGCGCTTGCAGTGTAACCAGAATTTTCCCAAGGTCACTGGCCTTCTGCAGCACTTGCTGAACCAAGTGTAATGTTGAGACATCTTACCACACAAAATCATGATATCTTTAAGGAAAGACTTTGAAAACTAAGTACAATAGGTCTCAGCTATCGTAGTCAAATAATAAATCAGAATGTCTGTCAAAATGAAATTTGCTTCATAAAATATGTTTATCGTATGTTTTGTTAACACTATACGGTATTCCAAGCACATTTGCATAAATTATATCAATTTTTCTTCACAGCAGTCCTGTGAAGAAGGTATGCTCATCCTCTCTTTATCAGTGAGGATTATATAGGCTTAGATTGGGAACTCTGAGCCTTTCTGACCCAAGTCTGTTCTTTGGACTCTTCTACAGCTTCTCCAGGTGGCCGTGTCTGCCATCTTGTCCATCTTGTGTTTTTAAACCACCAGACCACAAGTATCTGTCTGAGGCAAAAGCTTTAAAATTTTCCTCCAATTTCCAGGAACCAAACTAATCGGAAGGGGAAGGGGTGGGGAGCAGGGAGGAGATAAGCAAAGTCTACTGGATTTTTAATATCACTATGTGCACTTTCAGCTCTAACATTTCTGGAGTCCAGAGCCCGAAGACAAATGAAGCCCGTATACCATAGGTCTAAATATTTTAAAGTTACAATCAAGCTAACAAATTGTTGGATACAATATGTTCTAGCTTTGTCTCTTGAGAAATGTCCTGTCATAATGACCTGGTAGGACAGGTTTGAATTTAGATTTCTCAGAGTTCTGCACCAGAAAGTGGTGATTCAGGGAGATCAGCTTCATCCTCAGTCTCTAATCCTCCCTACTTGTCTTCCCAGTCCTGGTGCCCCCTACACACAGAAAGGGTCTCCTATACATGTGTGTGGAACCCCAGCTCACATGTCCAAGCTCTATTTAACCTTCCGCTCTCTAACCTCAGAACTCCAGGATATTTAGACAGGAAATTCCAAAGGCTGCAATATCCAGGGGATGGTCTAAAAAGGAAGCACAGCCCATGGATGGGCACATCTCATTCACTCAAAGGTTCCTTGTCTTGTGAATTGGGGCATGGCTGGAAGACAGCCAGTGGGGGTAAAGGGAGTGGGGAGGGCTTCTGTTTCATAGGCCTGAGGCAGTACTTATTATATGATCTCATTTAGACCCATGAACTTTTCTTTAGTGGAGGCAGGGTGGGAAGGGAGGCATTGGTCTAAGAGCATCTTAGAAAGAAGGTCCACACTGGGCTTTCAATCGAGAAGCCCAGTGCAGAATTCAGCATACATTAAGTACGTAGCAAGTGCTTGTTAAAAAAGTTGAATTTCATTTTTTAAGGCAATCTGATACTCAATATTGAAAATAAAACTAAAAGAAAAGCAATATATTATGAAATAGATTTGAAATATATATCCAGAAGACACCAACTACCTGAGAGCAAAAACGCATTTGGGGAAATTGCAATTTTTAGTTATTACAAATAGTTCTCCTATGGAGATTCTGGTTGGTGAACATTTTTACACATTTCTATTGGGTAGATACGGCCAAACAGTGTTCAAAAGTGGTCGTATGAATTTGTACTTCTGCCATCAATGTGTGAGAGTTCTGATTATTCACATCCTCACCAACACTTGGTATTTTTGGTCTTTTTGTTTTAGCCATTCTGGTGTCTGTGGAATAGTACTACACTGTAATTTAAATTAGCATTTTCCTGATGTCTAAGGAAATTGAGCATCATTTCATGTTTATTGGTCATTAGAATCTCCTTTTTACAAGTGTCTGTTCAATTCTTGTCCATTTTATTTATACATATATATCTGAATATTTGTTTTTTAAATTACTCAGAAAAATTACATTAAATCGTTAACTGTCATTTCCTCTAGGGAGTGAAAAATTTTGGAAAGTGGGAGGGGGTGGATGTATGAAAGAACAAGGACTTTTATACTTTTCTTTTACACTAGTTTTCTTTATTAAGAAACATAAAACCTGAATCTGCATAACAAAAACCTCATCTATATCAGAAGTTGAGTATTCCTATGATGCTAAAATTCTGAGCTTAATGAAGTATTCAAATGGCACATTCCTCTAGTAGATTAAATATATAATTTGCTTTACAATAATTTGCTTCATAAGCAACATTCTAGGAACACATCCACTGTGTAATGTGAGATGAGGTACTACCTCTAATTAATTCATTATTAAATTTTTATAAAATAAAAAGCATGGATAAACGAAAGTGGTTGATGCATAACAATCACTTTATTTCTGTTGACTCTGATAATTTTCTAAGCCAATATATGATGTCACAGCTTTTAATGTCTACATGCCTTATTATCTATTTTATTATTTATTTGCCTTATTTATCTCGTTAATGTTTTTCCAACCCCCTTCTTGTGAAACAGGATTTGAGGTGGCTTTTGAAGAAATATATTAGCCAAAAAGATGAATAAATAAAACAAATAGGAAAAAAGGAAAATAGGATATAAAACTAAGATAATAGGTAGAGATAGTTAGCTCTTGAAATGCATCTCATAACGCCCTGCTCATTTGCTAGAAGTGGGTCACAATATTGGCTCTGAGTTTCTTGGTGTCTATAACAAATAAGAAAAAATGATCCTCTCCAAGATATAGACTACCCATAAAGTGAAAGCCCAGCATTGTTTAGGAGTGCATCTTCTGAAACCAGTATGCATGAGAAATTGTTTCTGGAGTTCCTCATACAGGAACTCCACACAGTGGGCTGGATGACGTATTGGTGATATTGTATAAGACGAGACTGAGGGGCCCACTGTCCCTCTGAAAATTGGTGTAGAAATTTGTATCTACCCAAATGGGAAAATGCTGCCTAAAATTAGAGGCGATCTCACACTCACCTTTAACTCCTTTTTAACTCAAACCATTAGTGACATTTAATTTTAAGAAATATTTATTTCATAGTAACCACAGAAAGTTTTGGTTCAAAAGTTATTTTAATGTAGTAATATCTTAGATTTGAGAACGTTGGTATTTAAAAACTTAATTGCATTCATAGTTTACGAAAATCTTAAAGTGTCTATGGAGCTGTGTGTTCCAGGGTTTGAGCAAAATCCACCCAGATAAACAAAAGTCAAAATGAGCCAGATATCTGAGATGTATTTACAGTTCCCAGCTTTCCTGAGATTAATTGAAGTAAAAGATTGACCTAACTACTGCCTTATCTAGGGGTTTATTAGGTTTACTAGAAATATATTGACTGTTTCACTTGTGTTTATGACTCACAAAAGAGTTAATAAACAATTTAACCTCATTTGCATGCCTTATGCATGATAGATGTTGATTTTAAACTGAAAACTATCAAAACATAACTTAGAGCCTGTTTTTCCCCTTTAGATCTCTTTCTGAAAGTTTGCAGAAATACACAGCATTAGTAACTTGAAATTATTGAAAGTGACCATCACAGGACAAGTAGAATCAGCTGCCCAATTTTTGTGGCATGAATCAAGGTCATCAAAGTTTCCCTGGTAAACTTCCCCACAACCCCTCGTGCTGCTCTTCCCCAAATTTATCTTTCTGAGCATGAAATTCCAATTTTAGAATCCTTACCTTTGGTCAAGGCTTGGTTTGTAGAATGGTCTTGTCAAAATTCAAATATTTATTTGAGATGAGCAACAAATTAATTATTAGAACTTAGTTACACCTTCACAGAGATGAATTAAGTGGTCATACATTTCTAGAGCAAAGTAGTTGTTTTGTTTATGTTTTTCCTGAAGAATTCCATATTTTGAAAGAGACTGTATGCCAAATATTAAGTTCATTTATCTTCCCATTTTTATTAATCTATAAAAATACAAAATTGACCTGCTGACCACCATGAGATAATATTGAGTTAACACAGTTTCACTCAACAGGATGGAATTTGGTGTTTTTTATTTCCTATCTAGGTTTATTATGCATAATGTGTATTTTGCATTATAAGAAAGTGATTATACTTAGATACAGATATGTAATCTAACATTCTAATATGTATTCTAGAATTACATATATATTCTATTTATATAATTTGTTTTAATTTTTAAATTTTGAAACAATATATCTTCATGGTAAAAAATAATCAAACAACACAAAAGAATATAGAATGAAAAAATATTTGCAACAGATAAAACAAGAATTTAATTAACATGTAAGGCAAGAATTTAATTAACATATAAGGCAATCTTAAAAGCAATCTTAAAAACTATCTTATTAAAATAGACAACCCATAGACATCTCAAAGATAGTTAAGAAAAGACAATTCACAGAAAAATAAAACTAAATTATTATAAATGTATGAAAAAATGCTTAAATTCATTCATTGCTGAAAAAATGTAAAACAAAACAATAGAACTTTTTTTAATCTGTCATATTGGAAAAGATAAAACATGTTAATAGTGTACATTATTAGTCAGGATGTGGGGACAAAGATGCTCTTATTCAATGTCAATTGAGAATGAAAATAAGTAAAACCTATTTTCAGGAAAATTTGGCATATCTATAAAATGTTAAAGCATATACCCTTTTACTCAAAAATTCCACTTTTAGACATGTATACTTATAAGCTCACAAAATTATATGAATGCTAAATTATATGAATGAAGACAATTTTAAAGTGATTTTACACTCTTTATCTGTCTTTTGACTTTTTATTTTGAGGAAGATTAGTCCTGAGCTAACTGCTGCCAATCCTCCTCTTTCTGCTGAGGAAGACTGGACCTGAGCTAACATCCATGCCCATCTTCCTCTACTTTATACATGGGACGCCTACCACAGCATGGCTTTTGCCAAGCGATGACATATCCACACCTGGTATCCAAACCGGCGAACCCCAGACCGTCGAGAAGCAGAACATGTGAACTTAACCACTGCGCCACCAGGCCGGTCCCTGTCTTTTGACTTTTTAAAATGGCATATTGTTTCTACATAGAAATGTTTAGTTTCCATACGGTCATACTTATCCATTTGTTCATCACAGGCTATTTATGCCTGATGTAGTTAACTCTGCTGTGAGATAGGACAAAGCATCACCACTTTTCCTTTGAGGAAACTGAGGCTCAGAGCATTTACCTGTTCCAAGTCAGGGTGGAGACTTGATCTCAGTTCTGACTTTGAAGCCTATGCTATTTTCACCTTATCATACTCAAACTTGAAAAGTTGGAAAGATCGAAACCTTAAGGGTGGCTGAGAGATCACCACAACTGTTTGAATTCTTATCAGTTTGGGAACCACCAGATGGGAAGAAACTACTCTTAGCTGCTGACGCATAGTTCTACTTAGTGGAGTCACGTGTTCCACCTCTTAGTTTTGGGTATGTTGAGTATGCATCCAAATCTTGCTCAACCTTAGAATGTTACAGCAAATTAAATCACATTTCCAAACTTGCAAATATATCTCTGAAGATATTAATGTTTTCAGAGATTTCCAAATGGGGAACTAACACATCAAAAAGATTGATAACATCTAAAGATGCAAGTTCAGGGGGAAAGGAGCACTCCTGTATAATGATGGTAATGTGCGGTTACCAATGTTTTTAAAAGGCAATTTGATGATATATATCAACATTTAAGTTCCGCATACCCTTTAAAGTATCAATTCTACTTCTAGAATTAGCCTACAGTAACATTTACCCAAGTACAAAGACATATGGACAATGACATTTATTCCATCTTTAATGGTAATAGAGGAAATCTGATGACAAAATGCTCCTCAATATGGATCAGTTAAATAAAAAGTTCATGCAATGGAGTGTTATGCAGTTATACAAAGAATGAGATAGACCAATCTTCACTGATTTGGCTGCTGTCAGTGATACATTATTAAGTAAAATTGCTTGGAGAAAAATATCTAAGGTGTGAGCCAACTTTTGTGAAATTGCATTGCAAAAGATCTTGCTACCCCTTGGGAGTGGAAACAGGGGAGATGGGGCAATGGGGGAAATGGAGGCAAGCAGGGAAAGGTGAATGTTCACTCTTTATTTCATATAGTTTTGTGTACTGTTTCATTTTTTTCCAAGGAGTATGTAATACTTTCACAAATTCACTCTCTCTTTTTTTATTTTGCAGAGAAAGATTCGCCCTGAGCTAACATCTGTTGCCAATCTTCCTTTTTTTCTTTTCTCTCCCCAGATCCCCAGTGCATGGTTATGTATCCTAATTGTAAGTCCTTCTGGTTCTTCTATGGGAGCCATTGCCACAGCATGGCAACTGACAGCCAGGTAGTGTGGTTCTGTGACTGGGAAATGAACCCTGGCTGCTGAAGTGGGGAGAGCACTGAACTTTAACCTCTGGGCCATCAGGGCTGGCTCACAAATTCATTCTTTATATAGTTGTGTTTTATTAGGTTATTTTCAATGAGCAAGGACAACTTCTATAATTTTTTAAAAAGCAATGATTTTTATAAAGATGAAAGTAATACATCAGCTTTGATTTAAGAAACAGGTAATGTGACCAAACTGTGTAGCCCATGTGCCAGGATAAACCCTTGAAGCAAACTGAGGCTGAAAGCTAACTTCCATTAACACAAAGCAATAGATTAGAGGACTTTTCTTTCAATAAAAATTGTTTACATTAAAATTTGGCATCGTTATTAACCCAGCTTTCTTGAGATATCCTAATACCATTCAAACAAAAATGAGTCACACAGAATGATAGTTGTATTAAAAATCCCCAGAAGGCCTCCCTCTGGTTCATATAGATCCAACCGATTCATGTTCCTTGAAGAAAGGAAGAGTTCAAAGTGGAACAAGGCTGGTCACTATTCCAACTCCAACTATAGATGCATTTCTTTTATTTCTTCTGAGTGCTGGCCCTCTCTCTGTGCTTGGAAGGGCATTAGCTCTGCGTAAGTCAGGGAGGAGTCGTGCATTCTTTCCTGCAGAGGAGTTGTCAGACTTCTTGGCACATTCTGGGTTAAGGTTGGATTACGCTATCATGGTAAAAAGTTTAGCTCGGAGATAATCTGTACTTTGTTAATTTATCCAGGCCCAGGATTTACTGATGATGCTCCTTAGTGGATTTCAAAGAAGACATAATAGCTTTTCTGCTTGAAGGATCTGCATATGAAGTGTTCTATCATCCTAAAATTTCTACCCAAATGAAAGGTTTTAGTTAGAAGCTTGAGATGATCCTTTTAAAAATGTAAATGCTAGATATGTCAGATAGGAGGTCGGGCTGGTCAGAAGGTCTGGGGATGGTGCTGGTATAGTTTATGAAATTGGTAGAAACAGCACTGGGTTGTTACAGTGAGAGGTTTAGCAGTGTTGTACAGAAGCAAAGAGTAACAGACTATAGTTTGTTTCTTCTCAAACTCAATGCCTACAGTTACTTGTCCTCCAAAAAGCCAGGAACAGAAAACCCACCCCGCTGCCTCGTCACCCTACTTTCTCTGCATAGAACGACAGAAGTAGTTCAGAAACAGCAGAAAGCTGCAGGATCTTATATGCAAAGTCATTGTTCACACATGATGATGATTGTCAGAGAAGGAAGAAGAATCTTTTTAAGTCTTGTGAAATAAAGAATCATCAAGTTATTAAAATACATTAGGGATTAAGAAATCATGAAATAAGAACTTTGTGCAGCCGAGACTGATAATTTTTGTAGTGTTATTAGTAGTATGGCCAATTATTTGATGGAAAAGCCATTTCAACCTAGAACTGCATGAAACTCAGATGAAGAGGATGAAAGAAACCTGAGCCATAAAATAGCTAAGAAGGAAATCTGAATTTACACAACGGAAGAAATTATTTACGCCATGCTAGGCCAAAGGTTTTACCAATTCCTATGTACAGGAATTGAAAGTTAATTCAGAGCCCCAGCTATTGTCTGTATTTCATCGCATAGAATACTATATATAGTAAACTGCATATCATTCTTAACTAACTCTCTTGTCATTGTAAGGAGCCCAGTTAGAGAGCCCTTGTGGATAACATTTTAGGAAGGCATCTGGGGCAGTCATGGAGATGCTCAGCTCCCCCTTCCAGAGAACTTTGTGCAAGTACAGGGTTGGCAGACAGCTTCCAGTGGCCCCATATTTGGTTCCGCCATAACGTTCATGCCAAGGCCACACTTTCTTCAGGTTGCTCCTAGCCAGTGATTGGCTACTAGAGCTGGGCCATTTCTCTTTTTTTTCTCCCCAAAGCCCCAGTACATAGATGTATGTCCTAATCGTAGGTCATTCTAGTTCTTCTATGTGAGATGCTGCCGCAGCATAGCTTGACGAGTGGTGTGTAGGTCCTCACCCAGGATCCAAACCAGTGAACCCCATACTGCCAAAGTGGAGCACGTGAACTTAACCATTCAGCCATGGGACCAGCCCCCATCTGAGCCATTTCTTCCCAACACCAGACTCTTCTAAAGAGCAATCTGTGCTCTGGGGCTCCCTGTAAACCTCATTGAGGCACTCTCAGAGCTGCATTATAGTCTAAGACTCTTCCTACCTGATCATCCTTCCTTCCTTCTCTCCTTACACAGCTGCTACAACTCCAGCATCATGTGGTACTCCCCTGGACTATTCTGCTCCCTCTCCTCTACATCTTTCACAGGTGTCTCCTCCAATGAATCCTTCAAACACCTTGGCATCTGCTCCTCAGACAACTCGAAATGATAGAGCATTTGAATTAAGTGGACCCCAACTTGCAATAGAGATAAAAATTCTTTTAACTTTTAAATAATTTTTTCTTTTTGCTGAGGAAGATTAGCACTGAGATAAAATCTGTGCCAATCTTCCTCTATTTTATATGTGGGTCGCTGCCACAGCATGGCTGATGAGTGGTGTAGGTCTGCACCCGGGATCTGAACCTGCAAACCTGGGCCACCAAAGCACATCATGCCGAACTTAACCACTAGGCCATGGGGCCAGCCTCTAAGTACTTTTTTGCAAAACTTTTAAGCACTGCTTAAAAGCTTACTCCAACAAGAGTCACTGCTGTCTGGGTGTGTTTTAGATTATTTATTTACAAGGAGGCTTTCAATAAGGGGCACCTTATGTGAACAACGGAGTTTATTGCTGTTGAGGATGTCATGAGAGAATCTTCAGAGACTTGGCTTTCTCTCTGACTCAAGTACCATTTGCTTATCAGCCAAAAAGAATTGCTTCAATGCCAGTTGGCCTTAAGTGTTGACTGGCATCTCATTGTCTACACTTTGCAAAAATATGTTTGATATTCAGGTTCAGAGTTCTTCCATGCAGAAATCAAACAAATGGATCCATCAAATTCTAAAGAATAACACTAAGATATGGGATTTTTCTTACATTTGTCTCAGTTAAACATGATAACCTATTCCGTGAGGATGTCAAAATCTGATTTTAATATGACCAGATTCAGATTCAATTAATAAGAAAGGATAAATCAAGAGGGTCAGTTTACTTAAATTTTTCAGTCACGTATGTATGTATCTATAATATGTTCATTTGTCCTGCAGATGGGTGCATAAGATCATCCACTTTTCCACTTACATAGACTTCCTTCAAAGTGGCTTGGGTTTGCATAGGCACTTTGGGTGCATAAGGGCTCCAGGTTCAATATTATACCCTGGCAACTAATGAGATTCACAAATATAACTTAAACAGCTTGAAGAATTTCTTGGTAAAATTCCATTCAAATATAATTTTTAAGCTAGTTAGAGCAGATTATCTTACTATGTATTACAATACCACCAAGAATTTTAGCATAGTGAATTTATGTATTTCCTGTGTTATTTTATTATTTTCTATGTGCAATGACCTATGACATTGACTATCTCCTGTAATTCACATTACAACCCTATGTGGTATGCTATTTATTTTCTCTAACTTTGGATACAGAAGCTGGGTTTTGGAGTCGTTGAGTAACTTGCTCAAGGTTCCATAGCCAGCTAACAGTTCAGCAGGGATTTTAATGTGGATTAGTACTTTTACAGACGCATGGTACATCCTTGCCAAATGTCCTACACAGCAGAAGACAGGGCCCATTCTACACATTAATGTAATATTGGGCAAGTCTCTTAACTTCTCCAGGAGAATTTATAGAACAAGTAGGTTGGGTTGGCCTCGAGCCCTAGACCCTATCTAGGGTTCCTTCCTGCTTGAATATTCCTTTACTCTGTAGCTAATCTGGGTAAGCTCCTACCAAAACATAATCTAAAAAACAAGTTATTTGCAATGTAGGGTGCAAGCCTCTGGACACGCTGATCGGGTGTGCCAAGTCTTCTGAATGTTCTTAAGTTTCTATTCCTCCTTTTACCTTAAAATGGAGTATATATGGCAAGAAAAGAAAAATGTTGTTTATAGCTTTGATGAATGCATGTCCTGTGCTCTTTTGGGGGAGTATGTTTATGTTTAAAGCCATGAAAAAATCTCAAGGGACTGGCTGAGTGGCATAGTAGTTAAATTTGTGTGCTCCACTTTGGTGACCCAGGGTTCACAGGTTCAGATCCTGGGTGCAGACCTATGCACCACTCATCAAGCCATGATGTGGTGGCATACCATTTACAAAATAGAGGAAGATTGGCACAGATGTTAGCTCAGTGACAATCTTCCTCAAGCAAAAAGAGGAAGATTGGCAATAGATGTTAGCTCAGGGCCAATCTTCCTCACCAAAAAAAGAAAAGAAAAGAGAAGAAAGGAAAAGAAAAAAAAATCTCAAAACCAAGACATCATAATTTTAAATAAATGAATAGCTGTAAACTATGTATAAAAATACAACTGAATTCACTCAAAGGTTTTAAAAAGCCATATATTGGGGCCAGCCCAGTGCAGTGGTTAAGTGCACGTTCCGCTTCAGTGGCCCGGGGTTCACTGGTTCGGATCCTGGGTGTGGACATGGCACCACTTGGCAAGCCATGCTGTGGCAGGCGTCCCACATACAAAGTGGAGAAAGATGGGCACAGATGTTAGCTCAGGGCTAATCTTCCTCAAAAAATAAATAAATAAATAAATAAATAAATAAAATTTAAAAAATTAAAAGGCCATATATCCTACAAAATTTAAATTAGTGTTCTTTATTATAAATTCTAATTTAAGCAATGGAATTTGAGTGATAGGTCTCTGATATGTACATTTCCTCACCTGCACTTATCCTAAAGTTTCTACTCTGATAATGCTAGCAAGTTATGTTTGAGATAAAGGCATTTGGATCTAGAAATGGCCAGTTCAAAACTGTTTCAAAATCAGTAAATGATCCAAATGGGAAGTCTCCTATGTTCACTACGATATAAATTCTTTGTCCTCTTTGAAGGACTGGCATTTCCAATTTACCTTGTGCTTGAATGTATACAACTTCCTTATAAAATAGTCAATTTCATGTTTGTATTAGCAAATTGATGCCATGAGGACGGAGTATATTGTATAGGCCAGGTGGCAGTGTGACACAATCATATAATTTCCTCCTCAGAGTTCTCTTCAGTTTTATTCATTTATTCCGTAGTTATATACTGCAGGAAGCCTTGTATGAATTTTCAGGCATTTCTGGCTATAATAGATTACTGGTGAATAACTTGTTTATCTTCCACTTGTTATTATCAGACAAACAATAGGACTACTGAAAAGCGAAGTCAATATTTAACTAGTCAAAGCAGTGAGAGTCCTCAAACATACTCAACCCAGGATTTACTTTATAAAATTTCTCTTCTCACATTTTCTCTACCCATCTGTTATTCCTATTTTATCATCCTCTTCAAGTTCAAGCCAAAACTTTTGCCCAATCGACCCACCATTGCATTTTTATTATTTCTTTAAAAATCAAATCTGGCATCTTATTGAAAACAGATTGAATTATCAAAATGAAATAATTCTGTAAAGTTCAGTCTTTCTTTCCTGTTTTTTTTCAAAGTGGCAGCTAGAAGAGAGGTTCTTTCATGTTCCTCAGTAACAGAGAAAAATTGCTCCTTCCTTTTATGGATTCATTAAGACAGACCTGAAAATATAATTTCCTTGTCTTTTCCCCATGAGAGGCTATAACCTAGATTTTTATTTGGCAAAGATGCCTGTAAAACAAAACTAAGCTGTCTCAGTTTATGTGGATGGTCTCTTTTTGATGCACTGTAACCAAAATGAAGCAGAGAGACCTAGATTTTTCTTCCTAGTTGAAACAAAGAATTAACGAAAGAAAATGGAAGAAACAAGCTAACAATCCTTTTTCTCCTATCTTACCAGAAACACACATACCCAGCCCTTCCCTGGAGGTACCACACAGCTGATAGGGCTCTTGTTAAACAGTGCCTAATAGCACAATGTCAAGAGTCTAAAAGGAAATTGGTTTATAGTTCTCAATCCCAAAGTGAAGTGGTATAATGAAAGGCAAACACAGCAAACATGTGGTAACTCAACCTCTTGACCTTAACTCGTAGAAGATAAGTGTCAGGATTTGGGTTTTGTGAGAGCAATGAATTCAGGCATGCCCATATTTTTCTGCATGAACAATGCTTAAGTTTGTAGCTGTTTAATTTTCTGACTAATACTGTTATCCTCTCGGTTTGAGTCCATTTAGAATGACTTACCAATTATATATAAAGGTATACAATTGCAGATGATTATTTCACGTCTCCCCTCTCTCCTCAAACCTCCAACACCTCCCCTCCATCCTCACTTTTAGCTGGGGACCTTGCTTCTTAGTTCACTGAGAAAATTGAAGTAATTAGAGGAAAGCTTCCACAGACCTGGCCTCCACCATCACCACCACTACATCTACCCACCTTCCAGAATCTGTCTACATATGCTCTTTATGATCGATCAATTCTCCCACTCCTGCTAAAGCCAGGCTCCTTTGTCGTGCATAAGATTTCGTGTCGTCTCACACAGGGCATTGCTGTCTCCCCTCTCTCTTACTGTCAGTTTCTGCTCTCTCCTGTATCGTTCCTGAGGGCAGACAGACATATTGTCATAACTTTTATATTAAGAAGAAAAACTAGTCTTGATCCCACTTCCCCTCCCAGCTGTTATCCAGGTTTTTTCTCTGCCTTTGACAGCAAAACTCTTTGAAAAGGTTCCTTATACTCACTATTTCCAATTCCTTTTCTCCACCTGCTCTAAATTTCATTCCAGTCAGGAATTTCCTTCACCACTCCATTAAGATTGGCTTTGTATAGGTGATCAAAGAACTTCCTGTTGCTAAATCCAATGGTCAATTCTTAGTCCTCGTCTTACTTGACATAGCAGCAGCATTTAAATTGATTGATCACACTTAACTCCTGATATTGCTTCTTCATTAGGCAAGGAGAGACATCCAGACAGCTCTGGAGGCTCACTTCTTCTCTTTTGGTACTTTAGTGAGGCTGAATTAGCTCGATGGAAGAACTGGTGGATACTAGTTCCTGAGCTCCAGAGAGGACTTTCTAAGATACTCACTTTCTCAAGAAGGAAGCTTCTACTGTTACATAGTAAGCTAGATGTTCTTGCCTACTCCTATATGTACATAGCACGTTATCGGGGTATTATCCTTCTGGAGTCCTGGCCGTGGAGATGAGAGCTCAGAGGATCCTGTGTGCTCTGCTACTTATTGATTTGTGAGATTCTGCCCAATAAGACCTATTCTGTATGTAACATGGTGCTCACAAGTAGTGTCTGCATGTGACCCTTTTGCTATCAACTACTCCCAGAACTCTTCACTCAAATGTTTTTTCTTCTACCACGGTGGCCACTCCCTTAATGATTTCATCCAATCTCATGACTTCCACTTCCAGGCCAGACTTCTCTACTGACCATGAGAGGGCAAGAGTGAGGATACTGGGGTGCTGGTAATGATCTAAACCTAGATATGGGTGATGGTTAAATGGGCATGTAAGAATTCATTGAATTTTACACTTATTGTTTATTCATGTTTCTGTATATATGTTATCCTTCAATAAAACGTATCCAGAAAAGCCAAGCTGGAAGTTGTGTCTCATCCTCAAAATAAAAATAGTAATATTTACTTCATAAGAATGCTATGATAATTAAAAGAGGTAACATGTGTAAGAACCTGTCAGTTTGTAAGGCAGTAAATAAATTTTATTTTACCCCATTGTCTTTTTCCCCTCTAGCTTGCTGATACTGACTCTTTTTCTGTAAGCAAACTTTCTCATGCGTTTAAAGAACTAGTGGGTCTTATGGAGGCTACTTTTATCACAGGCTAGGACATTGACTAACCATGAGAACATCAGTAAGGGATTGTAGGTTTCTTGAGGTCAAAGGAACATTGCTTCTAGGAAGGAGGTGATCGAGATGTAGGTCGTGAGATATGTATCTAGTTAAAAAAAAAAAGACGTGTGTTTGTGTGTGTGTGCATGTGTGAG
Organism: Equus quagga; assembly: GCF_021613505.1. Classification (NCBI taxonomy): domain Eukaryota; kingdom Metazoa; phylum Chordata; class Mammalia; order Perissodactyla; family Equidae; genus Equus; species Equus quagga. Next base: position 87,621,748 of record NC_060275.1, read on the forward strand.
ATTTAAAAAGAATGAGACAAATTAATCTGTACCTATCTGGAATCACTGAGTGAGAAAGTGAAGTACTGAATAGTGTGTAAAGCATATTACCACACCATATTCTGTGTGTGTGTGAACACACATACAAATAGATCCTTATATGTTTGGATATGCATAGAAAGATAACAAAGACACTGCTTGCCTCTGTAAACAAAGGTCACAGGCTAAGGACAGGAAGGAGTAAAACAAAAGGGACAGGGTTCCCTGACACCATGCAGACACTGTATCGACTCTGGACCGCCTACTCCAGACATTTTCAAGTGTAGGCAAAATAAAACTCTACCATGCTTGAACTATTGCCATTGTGAAACATCTGTCATACATGGTTGAACCTAGTCCCAGTCACCACAATTCCATTCTGTAATGAATACTTTTTTTTTTTTACCAAGAGTAGGTATTTTTTTGAAAATAGTAATAAAAATTAAAAATTGCTATTTGAACACAATCTATTCTGAGAAACTAAAGGTAGATTAATTGACAGAAACTAAGAAATCTAGGACCAGATGTGGAACTTACATCATATATGTGAAAAGGTCAAGAGGGATGATTTAGGTGCAATTGGCACATAGGTGAGTTTTGTTCTTGGCGTCTTGTCAATTGCCTTCATCCACACTTCTATCCTATAATCTCTATTCTCACTCCTGCCTCTAATCATTCTTCTCCCCAATCTCATCTTCCTATGTTCCATTCTTATTCTTTGTTGACTTCCACAAATACCCTCTTAAGAATTAATAGTTAAGTAGCAGGAGTGTCAAAAGTAAACTATTAACGTTGGTCATCTGCTGGAATTGTGGAGAGGTAGAGCTACATGGAATAAGGGACTCTAGTGTAGCAGGAAGAAATGTCCTATTATTTTTGCCTCTTCTCCTTGATATACTTGATACACATTCCATGTTTTATGGCATTGTTTCCTACTCAATGGCACATGTCCCGTTAATTTGCAATCAGCCATGACCAGATCAAAAATTAAAAACCAAATAGAATAACATTTATTTGTAATAAACTCCAACTGGAAACACCTCAAATACTTACTAACTTGTTAATGGATAAACAAATTGTGGTATATCCATACAATGGAATTCTACTCAACAATGCAAAATAATGAACTATTGACACATACAACAGCATAGATAATTCTCAGAATAATTGCATAATTAGTGAAATAATTAGTGAAAGAAGCTGGACAAAAAAGTGCATATGTTATGATTCTGGATTTACAAAAATCTAGAAAATGAAGACTAATCTATAGTGACAGACAGCGTATCAGTGGTTTTCTGTGGATAAAGGAGGGAAGAGAGGCAAGAGGAAGGGATAACAAAGGGACATGTGGAAAGTTTTTAGTATATTGGATATTTTCATTATCTTGATTGTGTTGATGACTCCATGGGTATATAAATATATTAAAACACACCAAATTGTGCACCTCTCTGTCCTGCTATGTTTCGCAGACATCTACAGACTGTATCACCTAGCTTCTCTTACCCTTTGGTTCTAGTTGACAAAGGCAACCAGCAAGAGATCAGAAGGGGGGCCAGCTTGGTGGCACAGTGGTTAAGTTCACACGGTCCACTTCTCAGCTGCCCGGGGTTCGCCGATTTGGACCCCAGGCTCAGACATGGCACCACTTGGCAAAAGCCATGCTGTGGTAGGTGTCCCACATATAAAGTAGAGGAAGATGGGCATGGATGTTAGCTCAGGGCCAATCTTCCTCAGCAAAAAGAGGAGGATTGGCAGGAGTTAGCTCAGGGCTAATCTTCCTCAAAAATAAAAAAGAGATCAGGAGGATGAGAAGTGACTTTGGAGTATTTATTCATCCTGCTCCCTTTCTATCACAATTTAATTGTCTCAGCTCCTATACCAAATGTCACAGCTCTCGTTGAATGGTGCCTCTCCCAGAGTTAAGGGAGGAGAAAGATAATAAACAATGTAATATAAAAATATGTAAATTAAATAATTACAATTTGGAGTACTTTCTATGAGTCAACAAATGGGGTGTTGTGGTAGAGAGTGCTCTCAGCAGACTGCTTAGAGAGGGTGGATAAGGAAACCTTCCCTCCAGAGGTAACACTTAAGCCTAAAGATGAGCAGGACCAATCATAATGAAGAATGGAAGGAAGAGTATTCCAAACAGAGGGAACTCTAAAGCACAAAGCTTTAGGTGTTCTAGCAGTGAAAAAAAGGCCAGTGTGACTGGAGCATAGTGAGAAGGGATAGTCATGGCATTAAATGAAGATGAAGACAAGGATTTAAAGTGCAATAGAGGGGCCGGTCCCGTGACCTTGTGGTTAAGTTTGTGCACTCGGCTGCAGGCAGCCCAGTGTTTCATTGGTTCGATTCCTGGGTGCGGACATGGCACCACTCGAGTCACGCTGAGGCATTGTCCCACATCCCACAACTAGAAGGACCCACAACTAAGAATATAAAACTATCAACCAGAGGGCTTTGGAGAGAAAAAGGAAAAAAGTAAAATCTTTAAAGTTCAATAGAAAGCTCTTTGAAGGCTTGTTGACAGGCAGAGATATGGGTTTTTAATGGATTGTTTGAATGCTATATGGAGGGTGAGTGGTTTGCAGAAAGCAAAAGCAAAAATGGATAGTCCAGTTAGTTGGCTATCATAGTCCATGTGAGAAATGTGTTTTGGACAAAGGTGGTAGCAGTACATTATTCCTGAAGAGGTTTGCTGATTTATTAAATGTGAGGCTAAAGGAAGAAAATGACTCCACAGGCTCTTGCTTGAGCAAATGGAACCATTTATAGTGATAGGAAAGGCAGTAGAGAAATAACTGTGAGGTAAGCCAATAAATCATTGGATATGTTAAGAGAGAGCTTCTCACATGAAACGAATCTCAGAGGAGAAGTCTGTTCTGGAAATATAATTTGAGCATTGTTAGTACATAGATGATGTTTAAAGCAGGGAAAGATCTGAAGGAAGAATGCAGATAGAGAAGGGAAAATGACTCAAGTTTAATCCTCGAAGAAGTTCAGCAGTAAAAGGTTGGATAGAGGAGTTGACTGTGAAGGTGATGGAAAAGGAACCGTCAGTATAGGAAAAAAGCCTGAAGAGTATAATGTCAAAAAGTAGAGAATGGAGCCAGCCCTGATGGCCTAGTGGTGCAAGATCGGCACATTTCACTGCAGCCGCCCAGGCCTGGTTCCTGGGCGTGGAACCACACACTCCGTCTGTCAGTTGCCATGCTGTAGCAGTGGCTCACATAGAAGGACCGGAAAGACATATAACTAGAATATATAACTATGTACTGGAGCCTTGGGGAGGAGAAAAAAAGAGGAAAGATTGACAACAGATGTTAGCTCAGGGTGAATTTTTCCCAACAGGAAAAAAAAAGACTATATTAAAAAAAAAAGTAGAGAATGGAAAGATTTTCATAAAGAAAGGAGTGACCAACTATACCAAACGCAGCCAAGAGGTCAAGGAAGAAGAAGAAAGTATCCATTGGATTTCATAATATGTAGGTCATTGTTGTTTTTAATAAAAACTGTGTCAGTGGAGAGCTTGGGACAGAAGCCAGATAAGATAGGTGGAAGCCTGAATATTTGGTGAGGGCCTGGAGAAAATGAATGTAAGCAACCTTTCTGAGATGTTTTTCTATGAAAAGCATAGAAATGGTATGGAAACTGGATTTGGAAGTTGTGTGGTAAAATAAAGTCTTTTACCTAATTATCATAATTTTTTAGAGAAACCAGAGTGTGTGTTTAGACTCATGGGAATAATCCAGAACAAAAACGAAAGCTAATGATGAAGGAGAGAAAGGAGAAACTTGTATGAGTGAAGTCCTTGATTTGGCTAGATGGCACAGAAGGCAGAGCATAGGTGGAGGGACTGAGGGATTGATCTTTGATGAGAGCAGGGACGTGTGCTCCACTATAAAAAGAGGGAAGAAGGAATGGATGGAAAGAATGCAGGCAGGTTTGTATGTTACATGGGGAGAGTACGAGGGAGTTACCAAACTGATGCTCTCTATATTCTTAACAAAGATGACATGAAATTATTCCCTAAGGAGGAGATGTAGAATTTTTCTAAAATAAAAAATAATATTTCATTCTTACCCACAGTTACTTATTAATGGGATATGTGTGCCTCTTGGCCACTGTACACCCTCTCAAATTTTGGAATCATATTAGATACCGCCACCCTCATTTCTTGTTCTGCACTGGTTTTAGTATAGTCCCTGCTGATGCAGAATGTCTTAAGTGAAGGTGTGAAATGGTCAGCTCGACCACTGGGAAATCACATTTATTTGGAAAGTTGGGGAATGTTGAAGGCCCAAGTGAAGTTTTTCAATCATCAGTTTAAAGTGTAATCAGTTATACAATTTTATTTTCCCCAGTTGCTTGGGTGCTGATACAGAAAAAAAGAAACAGCTAGGTTGATCTCTGTTTGGAGTTTGGGATATATAGAATCTCTCTAATATGCTTTCATTGCTTCCATTGCAATTGTAAATTCAAGAATTATATGTGAATTTCCATAAAATCTTTCTTAGTCTCATAGTATTATTATTCATGATTTCCTATTCTTAGTCTATGAACATAATGTTCAATTGAACCTTGATACAACATAATAGAGAATATGCTATACTTTTATTTCTTGTAATAAATTTATCTTATGGGGAATGGTGATCATCTGCTGATTTTTCAGGGGGAAAAAAACCCTTTTTTGAATGAATATGTTCTTTCATTTGTCCAGGGTTTTTAAAAAAATTCTTTCATCATTCTTATAAATGGAGATCTATGATTGTCAGAGTTTGGAGTTAAAATGGGCTATTTCAGATATCATGTGAATTTCTGTTTGTTTTTTAGAGTCCAGAGAAAGAGAGAAGACAAAAATTGAGATTATTACAGCTAATTCTGCTAGTTCAGAAATCCAGAAGTGCAGAAGGAGCAGGGAGGGACAGAGCTAGATGAAGCAGTGACAGGAATCTTCACCTATGTGAGGAATTATTTCTCTGTCATGTTTGTGGTATTCATGGGTTAGTCAAAGCAGGATCTCCACTCTTTGCCTGGAGGTTCCTTTATTGAGAGCACGGTGCTGTTGTGTCCACACTCTCCATCAGTCCTGGTGGTCCATAGAGAGGGTAAACCGGCCATAAGCACTGTGGGCATCTCACTTCCTGTGGTCCTAGAACCCATTGTGCTTCTTGAGACTATGATGTGGTCCTCTGGACTCCCTCCTACTTCCCCTTCACTCCTCACTCTTTGATTTAGAGGGTCATGGCAGGTTTCTACCAGGTTTTCTGTTGTTCCTGTCCCTAACAAGCTTTTGGGTAGGTTCATTTAATCTGTTTACATCTACAAAGTATCTGGAGAAATCCCTCAAATATTCTGACTTGAGAACGCTCCTGCTTACCAATTTTCAGGACTAAGTGGGCTTCTGGTTTATTATTATATGAGAGAGTTATTTGAATGGGAATCTGGATATGAGGGAGTATAGTGAACATCTGTTGTTTTGGGGACCTGTATCCAGTTACCTTTTTGTTGTAATCATAAATCACCTTCCCCCTGGGGAGCAAATTCCGAAAATCTCAGTCCACGTGCTTTAGGACCAGTGAGTGAGACAGACCGAAACTTTTGCTGTACCTTCTGGGAAGAGGTCCTTGCTCTCTCCCATGGGATCTGTACCTGGGAGGGTATGGTCCTGGAGATTCTGCATCAATGTTGCTTGCAATCACGAGGGGACAGGCTGTCTATGAGTGGACTTGGCATAATCAATGACAAAACCTCAAACTGAAGGCCTAGCACTTTCATCTGAGCCTCGGATTGTTGAAGGTCTACTCTCTAGACTTTTCAGATATGCGAGCCAATTAACATGTCTTCTGATTCAAGACGATTTGAATTGGGTTTTCTTTTACTTGCAACTGAAAGATTCCTAATTGATAATCAGAGATAGGAAGCTGAGCTTAAGATATCTTCTTACCTAGAAACTCTTCCTTTCATTTTGTTGGGACAAAAATGATTTAACATTTTGAACATATTCCATTTGATAATTTAGCATTATGCACTGAAGTCAATTCTTAAAAATAATTCATTTAAAAATCAAATGAATATAATTTTAAATTTCATCTTTGTAAATCAAATTAAAAAGTGTGACAGCTAAATGCTGTTGGTTCTGTTTGAATTTTACTCAAATATCTTTTTAATAAGTCATTCAAAAAGCTGTTTTGTCAATAAACATATTCTAAAGCTCATTACCCATTTATTTGTCTGCAACCTCACAGTTTGCCATAAATTTGAGCAGGCCCAAAATTAGGCAAACTGTCTCTGAAACATTCCTACTCATTCTCTCCTGCAGAGTGCCCATGTGGTGCACTTGTTTCAAGGTAACTCAGGTTGTAGAAAGAGTCCTTACTTAAAATCTGGACACTGTCAAGGATTAGATATGTAACCTTGGACACATTGTAGGGGAGGAAGATATTTCCTCTATTCACTCTAGGTCCTTCTGGCCAGACAATGAGTTAAATTCACATGAGACAGAATAACAGGAGAAAATTAAACAAAGCTTTATAACATATGTACATAGGAGAGACTCATGAAGACTGAGCAACTTGCCAAAATGACAGAAGCTCTCAACCTACATACCATTTTCAGCTAAGGACAAAAGAAGATGTTGGGGGTAGAGAGAGTAGGTTATGGAAAGTTACCAGAAAAGTATGGTAAACGAGTAAGGTTATTATGCAGATTTAAGTCCTTGCCTTCTGCACTGATAAGAGTTTCTACAGATAAGGTCATCCCCCTTCTTCCTGGTACAGAGAGGGAGACACCTTTACGGAGGAAATTTTCTTTACAAATGTAAATGTCTCTGTACAAAGGGTAACTTCTACTTTTCAGAGTTTCTCTCATGACTGCAGTTTTTAAAAGTAACCAGCCCAAAATAATCCTCATGCCAAAGAGACATATCTTGGAGTGGCCAATTCCAGTCCCCAACAACATCAAAGAATAAAATTATATTTCTGCACATATACATGCACAAAAATGAGTTTCCCATGGACAAAAAGAACTAAATATGAAGAGACAAATTTTAATCTGCCATTAGAAGAAACCATGGCTGCAAATCTTTATGTGTTTTGGATAGAGAAGGTTTTTATAAACAGTGTTCAAAAAGCACAAATTAAAAAAGTAAAGTTTGACCTATCAAGAGATAATCCTTCCATATAATTAATAGTTTCACCAAGTGAAAAGACAATCACTAAAGTTGGAGGAAAATATATTTTCAATGTATACAACAGATGAAATGTCAGTGTCCAGAGTGTATTAAAGTGAATTTTAGAAGTCAAAAAGAAAAAAGATTACCAGAAGAAAAATGGAGAAAAGACAATGACAGGCAATTCATAGGAGAAAAAAACCCAAAAAAGTCAATAAACACAGAAAAAGATGTTCAACTTCTTTAGTTCTCAGAGAAATGCAAAGTAAAAGAAGAAATGAAATTCCACTATTTACCCATTAGATCAGCTAAATATTTTTAAATAGATAAGATCAAGTGCTGACAAATCATGGAAGTTTTATTAAATGCTAGTGGGAGCTTAAATTACTATAGCCATGTGAAAGAGTAAGATTGAAGGATTTAGTGAAATAGAAAATGCATATAACTTCTGGCCCAGTAATCCTGCAACTATTTACGTAAATCCTAGAGAAATTCTTACATATGTATAAAAGAAAACACGTACAAGGATATTAACTTGCACAATTGTTTATAGTAGTGAAAATTTTAAAACGATATGTCTGTCTTGGCCATAAAGGCTGCAGCACTGCCATCTGAATCCACGACTGCCTTCGTGCTCAGATCAGGCTTCCCACAGACTACTCTTAGCCAATGACGGAGCACAGCAAAGACACTAAGGCAGGCCCATTTCTGTGAAATGTAGGACTTACCTGCAGCTGACTTTGGCTCAAGAACTCCCTATAAGCCTTGCTGAAACACTCTTAGAACTGCAGTACAGTCTGGCTTTTCCTTCCTTTCCTTGCTTCTTCAGAGGGGCCAGGCCTACTTTCTGATCTGAAGGTTCGCCCAGCCTCCTATGGCTACCAATGGATTATTTCTCACAGATAATTTCCCCAATAAATCTGTTGGATGACTAATCTCATCTTGGCATCTGCTCCTCAGGAATCCTTAACTAGTACAAGCCATGCCAATAGTGGCCCAACAAGGTAGTAAGATAACACTGGCACTTGGTAGTGGTCCAACTGCTACAAATTACACTGAAGGTGACCTGGGAAAACCTCATAATGGAGGAGAATGTCTTTACAGGTGCAATGATTCAGAAATTTAAAAGATATTAGTGCTGCTGGGGGTGCTTACAAAGTCAGAGGAGCTGGCTGGTTACTACTAAATTGTACTAATGTCCTGCAGAGTGATAATGAGTAACTTAGATCCATTAACAAGAAATTACAGGTTAAGTGTGAGGCAAGAAGACCTTGTTGGTAACTAACAAAGAGGCCCATATCTCCTACAGTGAATTTCTGACACAGTTGAGCAGTAAACAGTAGAGATACAAAGCTCCAAAGAAGTTTGAATGCTCAGTCAAGGCAGAACTCTTACACTAACAGATCCAAGCTAGGAAAACCCGGGACCCTGAAATGTTGAAAGGGGACATCTGGGTGGATGCTCCTGAAGACACTGGCCTCAAAGACTCCTCTGAACCCTCACAGCTTCCAGAGGTACCACAGTCCCTTGTAAGAATTACAAGTGCTAGCACTAAGAGCCAGCACTTGTCCTGTGCTGAGGAATACTGCAGAGGTCCCTCTCCCAGAAGGTAACAGATGCCCACTCTTAGGAGTTGTCCCCACCTCCCCTCCTGGTTGCTAGGCCAATAAATAGCAAAACCTCGCCTAAGGGCTGGATCTGAAAAGGGAGGGAGAAGATTATACATGGAAGGAGCAACAAGAATTAGCTAGGCTGTATTGGCAAGAGTCACTGGAGTACCACTGGGATTAGATTTTTAGGGTACACGGTCAAGGGGGCCAGAATTTATTGACTTAGAGCCAGCTTCTCAAGACAAAGTATTTATCAACCTGGCAAGGCCTCAGAAGATGGGTCAAACTTGCTGTCAGGGTGGCTCTTAGAGGTCTGGAGGAAGCAATACCCAATGCTGAGCAAAGTAGAAATGCCAGAACTGCCCTCGAAGACAACAGAGGAAGGAATTAAGGGGTTATAGAAAAGTGGGCATATCAGAACGGATCTATTATATGAGGCCAGACAAGCCAACAGAGGATTGTGTTGCAGGAGACCCCAGAGACACACTATTTACCAAGGCCATTAAGAATGCACCAGTAAGAAGGACACCAGCCAGTATCAACCTCCCAAAATGGCAGCAGCTTCACTTTGCAGGCAATGTTGATAGTAGAGGAGGTGGTCACAGAGCTAGGTTCGTTAATGTCATGGGGACAGGGGGCCTGAAGTAATAAAAGCCAATTGTTAGTGCTTAACTGATAGGAGCCAGGCAGCTGAAATTCTCATAATGCCTGGCAAGGTTGTAAATGTAGCCAAATGGGCTTGACTGGCAAGGAGCTGCAGAGAAGGTAAACAGCCTTACACTCCCAGAAGCATATCAAAGGGCAGCCAACAAGGGTGCTGCTTACCATCTAGAACCAAAAAGAACAAATTCTGGAATTTTGGCTAAAGTGCAACTTCTAGTGGGTCCACTGTGATTATTTCCCCAGTTCCCAAATGTATAATTGCAACTGTTAATACTTGGCATTGGCATCACACTTTGACACACACACACACAAATTGACCCCTTTTATCTGCAGTCAGAAACACCGTAAAAAAGAAAGGCAAGTGGAAAACTCTGAAACTACCCCCCACCCCAGTTAAAAACAATATGATACTTGAGTAAGGTAGCAGAAATGAGTGCCTTCATTAAAAACCTAAAGGATGCAGGGGTAGTGGTCTCTATCATATCTCTGTTCAGTTGGCCAGTCTGGCCTCACCAGACATTGGCTGGATCCTAGAGAATGACTGAGGACTACTGCAGCTTAACCAAGCGGTAGCCCCAGCACAGCGGGGAGCTTGGGGGGCCAGGAGGGTATTGCCATTAGAAAAATAGATTAATAATGCCTCAGGTATATGGTATGCAGTCATTCAACTGGAGAACACATTCTTTTCAATCTGGATCAGGAGAGAGGATCAGAAACTGTTTGCATTCATGTGGAACAGACAGCAATATTCGTTTACAGTTTTGCCTCAGGGCTCTGTTAACTCTTCTGCTCTTTGCCATAATATGGGCTGAAGTGACCTGGACAGGCTGAGCATTCCACAGAACATCAAACAGATCCATTACATCAATGACTTCATGCTATTTGGGCAAGACAAGCAAGAGATGACTAATATGCTGGAAGCCTTGGAAAGACACACGTTGTAGAGGGTGGAAGGTAAACCTTATGACGATTCAGGCACCCACCACTGAGCGAAGATTCTAGGGATCCATGATCAGTGACTTGCTGTGATATTCCATACAAAGTAAAAGCCAAATTTTTAAAGGTCTCCCATCCCCTCTTCCCTACCCCCAACAAAGAAGAAACATAAAGCTTGATGAATCTTTCTTAGTTCTGGGCTCACTGTTTATTGGACTTCCATTAGTGGGATTTTCCAGCTGGGTAACTGGTGGAAGGTGAAGTGATTAACTGAACTAGGAGGGGTGGAGGACAGTTTTGCTTGAGGGGAGAGGAAGACTTGAGGCTACAATGCATACAACCTCCAACCACAGATAAGGAATAGCCCCAAGATGCAGAAGGGCTGTTCTGCTGTAGGTGTAGACAGAGCCAAGTGGCCTCGTGCATGTGTGAAGAGAGTTGCAGAGACAAGAACCCAAGAAAGCATTCTTCTATAGAATAGAAAGATATAGAGGCTAGAGATAGTATGAAGGGCTTAAAATGTGTGACAGTTTTGAGGAGTATTATTTCACTAAAGCAATTATAGATGTTGATATAGACATTGCTTATTATCTTATTAACCTCCATTGAACGGCACTTTTTAATGACATTTTAAAGCTCTTGTTTACTCATCAAAGAGTAAATGTTGTTTGCTCATCGAAATCAGATAAGTTTACGAAAACATCCTGCCTTAAGTAACAAATGTTTTCAGTGAGTTAAAGAAAAAGATTGAACCACCAGAGATGATGCCTATGTTGAAATCTAGATACAACTAAATGGCAGTAACTTGAAAACCCTATGTGATATCTTTTTGCATCATGTATGTAATTAATTTCTATAATGTAGGAAACTTCAGTTTTAAAGTTGTAAAAGGACCTTCTGAAAAGCATAGGAAGGAGAGAACCAAGGAAAGAGGTTGGAGGGACTTTCACTGAATATTCTTGGGTACATTTTGAATTTTGAGCTGTGTGTATATATCATCTATTCCAAAACAAATAAAATGAAATGAAAAAAACAGTCCTATTCAAAAAAGTTCCCCAAATTATAACATGCATAGGTAGGAAGAAAATTTAGCCAAGAAATGGACAGGACTTTTAAAAGGAAAGCTATAAAATATACTTTAAAAACGTACAATAAGACTTGAATAAAGGAAGTGAAACCTATGTTCTTCGATGGAGGATTTGCTATCACAAAATATCAATCCTTCCCAAATTAATAAAATAATTTGATACACTTCCAATCAGAATTCCACTGGGTCGGGACAAAAGTATTTTAAAGTATATATGGAAGCATAACTGCTTAGTAAAAGCCAAGACAATTTAGAATAAGGAGTATTGGTGAAAGATCTATCATTATCAGATCTTAAAAATTTGCTATAATCTTTTATTATAACCTACTGTTTTGGATGGTATGCCATTGGAATTTATTTTTATTTGTCAAAAAATTTCATTCTTATTATGTTATAGACATCATTCTAAGTATTTTACAAATGTTAACTCATTTAATCCTTAAACAACTTTATGAGAGATACTATTATTATTTTCACTTTCACAGGTGAAGAAACTGAGGCCATAGAGCCTTGCCCAAGGTCACATAGCCAATACATAGTGGAACCTGGATTCAAACATGCCTTTAATTAATAGGTTATGCAGCCTCTCAAAAGCAAATAAATCAGTGGAGTAGAATAAAGTCTAGAAATGGATCCACCAGCAAACAGGATCTTATTAGATGAAAAGAGTGGTGCTTCTATTCAGTAGACTACTACTCTCTAGTGCTGATATAGCTGGTTCTTCAACAAAACTCTAACTTAATTAGATTTCTGTATATATGGCCAGAGCTGGGGACCACCTGAATCATCATCAATAATAGAATCATGGAGTAAATTATGATACATTAATGCTATGGAATATAATGCAACTATTAAAAAGGAGTCATGTCTATATCTATTGACCTGACAGGATAGCTACATTTTAAGTGGAAAAAAAGGAAACTGAGGGAAAATAAGTATTTATAAATATATATATGTATATTTGTGTATATGCATCTGAATGATGATGGAGAAATATATGTAAGGATACACACCACGGTATTATCATTGGTTACTTAGGAAATAGTGAGAGAATGCTGGTGGCAGAGGGACTTATTAATGATTTCCATATTTCTTTGTTCTTCACTTGTTACAACAATTTTACACTTTGAAAAAAAATCCAAGATAAATTTCAGACTTCATAAAAACTAAATATTTTAAGTACTTCATTACATAAAATATTTGAAGTTACCAAACTCTTAATGTCTGCTTCTAGTATACAAATTTTATCTTTCACCTATTCATTTACTTTAAACAAAATATTAGTGTTTTTTTATTTATTTGAGAAAACGTTCTTCTGAAGTCAAAATTTTCATGTGTGAGATTAAATATGAAATATATTCTTTCTTTAGCAATAAACTTATTCCTGAAAAAGAGACCAATATCATTCTCTAAAAAGATGCCAAAGCATCTAAGTTTGTATGCATGCAGTAAGAAGTTATGTCCTTCAGTTATGTCATTGGGGAGATTGTAAAGTGAGGAATTCAGCAAGAGGGAAATCAAATTCAGATAGGGTACAATTGTTCTCTTTCTCCTCTGTGCAGTATAATCTCTGTTTGCACCTCCCAAACCACTGTTCACTCATCTCCACCATGCTCTAAGCCCAAGAAGCTGACCTGGATGGATTGCATCAACCAATTTCCCTGATACTGTGGCTTCCAGTTGAATTCACCCAATGGGAGACTTTGGTGAGAGACTGAAGGCCAAGAAGTGAGAATGGTTGGGTGTTTACTCCCCCTGCCCACTTGCTCTCCATTGGGCTGACAGTGGCTGTGTCCCTCCATGTCACCTGGAGGGTAACCAGTCTTCCATGATTTCAGCTGTTTTTTTCCATGATTTCAGCTGTTTTTGGCTTCAGGTCACTGCAACCCTCATCTACCCTCTTGCTTTCTCCTCCATATCCTTCAGGGAAACCATCTCTTATGAAATTTTACTGTATGGTTTTGAAGTGGTTCCTCTGCTTTATTGTTACCCAGAACAGGTAAGTTACCCTTTTCTGAAGGTTTGCCATGAACTCAGCTTTGATCTTGGCTTCTGCTGCCTTTCATCCACTATTTCTTACTACTTCTGCTCATTCTGATTATCCTAGGTTCATCAGCTTCAGATGAACCATGCCTCAGTTTGCAGCTGTTAAAAACCACTCTGAGGATGCATTTCTCCTGAATTTCTGGCACTTTTACTCTTCTTGTCCTCTTAGCCTTTTTCACAGCTCTAAGATTCTTCACTCTTACGCCTTTTATTCCCATCTATAATTCAAACAACATTAAGTACATTAAGATACACTAAAAACATTCAGTGAGTGCCTCTGGTTCCAGTATTCCTTTCTCAGCTGTTTAGTCCTAGAAAGTTCTTGCTTGCCTCACATTTGGTGCCAGATTTGGTTCTACTTTAAAGTAAAGCATTAGGGCCATTTTTATTCATATGTTATTTGGTTCACAGACTTTCAGAAACATTATCAGAAATTGAAGGGTCTGTCTATATTTCTTCTCTTCCTCTGCCCTAGCCATCTCCACTGTCCTAAGCAAGGCTGACTTACCTCACTTTCCATGCATATTCCAATTTAAAAACATGCACTGATTTAGACTCTACTTATGGTTAACACTGCTGGCCTTTCAGAGAGGCTGAGCCTTCTAATCAAGGCTATTCCTTATCACTATCTGCTGACAGACCATGAGGAAAGTAGATGGTGAGTCTCCAAGATCTTTGAAGAGCAAGGCTTTCTCTTATGTTTCTTTCATATCCTTCAAAGTGCAGGGCTGAGCCCAGAGATAGACAAGGGCCTGGTGCCAGATCAGTGAGTGAGTAAGTGGACCACTTAACGTTGTGTTTCCAAGGCCTCTACTCAGCAAACTGTAGCAGTGACTCTCTTTAGCTAATGGCAGACTTGATGTTCAACAGCTTCTAACTCATTTAAACCTACTTCAGATTTAATGGGGTAAACCTCCTCCCTCTTCTGCTCTGCCCCAAGGCAAGGCACCATTCTTTGGCTTTCTTGGCTCGTGGTGAGTCTGTTGCCCTTTCTAAGAAGATTTGTTCTTCATTTCATTCTGGCAAGGTCCCAATTCTAGAAGACTCGGCAATAATCCCCAAATACTTTGCATATGTTTTGCCATAAGAACTGAGAGAGACTTAAACAAGTTTAAGGAAAACCACATCTATCCTCAAGTATAATGTGGAAAGTATGACTATTAAAATTCATCATGGTCCCAGCTTATATGGTTAATGAAAATCAGTTTTGGTTAACATATCCAGTACCTAAATGAAGCAAATGTGGGCCAGGAAAAAAAGTCGTAAGCTGCATAAAAACCGGACAGTGGCTTTTAGAAGACTTGCCTTCTTTTATTCCCCCTCAGTTTGACCTGAGAAGGAATTGAAATTAAAGGAAAGACCTATACAGATTGTATCTGCTATAGGTGGGCAGTTAAAGCCCCCTAGGCGTTGTTGGAATGGGAGTGCCTGAGTCAGTTTTAGCACAGTCAAGGCGGTTGTCTAGGAAAATGTCTCAGTGGTCAAAAGAGTTGAAATGACTGGATGTCTGTGCTCTAGTGCTGTCATTGTGATTTTCTATTAGCAGGCTGAATAAATTTAGGAAAGAAAGGTTAACCAATGAAACAAGCATGACCTAACAATGAAGTTCATGGAGTTGTTCATCCTAAGTGCTTAGGTGGAAAATATAGGATGTATTAGGAGAACTCTGCTCTTAGGAGTTCTTATTCCTTCCTAGGGAATAGGGCCTTTTTCCCTAGAGGGTTGGAATCGTGACTTGCTTCTAACCAATATAATACAGCGGATAAATCCCAAAACCATACTGAAGGGGATGGAGGGAAAGGAGGAGAGAGAAATAACTTTAAGAAACAATGTTTTGACTCAGTGCTGTAAGGTTAAAGACAAAAGAACTATCTCCAAACACTGGACTGTAGTTGGAAAATTTGCTTCTCACCGGGACATGGGTTAGGAATTCTGGAACTACTTTGTCTTTACACTACAGTTGATAAATAAGTATATATATTATAGATGATAAGAGCCAGGTTTCTTACCGTCAGAGAGAGAAGTTACAAAGGAGGAAAGTAGAATGAAATCTACAGAGGTGGATTGGTGTCAGAGGCAGCAAAATGGACTCATGTTTGTTGTTAAATATGTATACAGATAAATAAGTAAATAAATGAATTAGTATATTTATTTTATCCACTGAGAGTAGCTAGAAATAAAGGAAATGCTATTAAAAAAAAAAAGGACATATCAAAAGAGCACAAGAGTGCCCACTGGCCAAATTTAGAACAGGTTGAGCAGCAAAATAAATAAAAGTAGTATTGGATTATAATCCAAAGAATAAAATAAATATCTATGATTGCATGTTGATATAAATATAAATAAACAAATAAATGGTATAGAAGTGACAACTTACAGAAGAATTCCAATTAATAAATGTAAAAGAAATAAAGAAAATAGAAAATCATCATTAGAATATCACAGTAAGAATTGATGCAGGCAAGTCCACCATGGATGCTTCAATATGTTGGCTAAAGTTTAATTAAAACAGGATATTTGCATAATCTTAGAGTATCTCTGCTGAAATATTTAATAATTACAAAGTGAAAAGTAGTAAGTTTCCACCTTAGCCAAGTGATCAAGGTGAGCATCACCAGTAATAATGGCGACATCATGATCACTGATATGATGCCCTGAGAAGGGCACATCATGACTGTGGTATCCTTCTCGATAACACATAGTTTCAATTTAATCATAAGAAACATCAGACAAACCCAAGTTGAAGAATATTCTTCAAAATAACTGGCCACTACTCTTCAAAAATGTCATGGTCATGCCATATAAAAGAAGACTAAGAAACTGTCACAGATTGGAGGAAAGCAAAGAGACATTACATCTAAATTAGGAGTGGGCAAACTTTTTCTGTAAAGGGACAAAAAGTAAGTACTTTAGGCTTTGTAGGCCAAATAGTCTTTGTTACAATTATTCATCGCTACCATTTTAGTATAAAAGCAGACAGAGATGATTTGTAAATAAATGATCACAGCTATGTTCCAATGTCCTAATAAAACTTTATTTACAAAAACGAACAGTGGGCCAGATTTGGCCTGTGGGGCCATAGTTTGCTGACCTCTGATCTAAATGCAATGTAGGATCCTGGTACAGAAGAAGGATAGTTAGTGGGAAAAATTGAATGAGTCCTGTTTTTTAGTTAATAGAATTATACCAAGATTAATTTCTTAGTTTTCATAAGTGTTCTATGATTATGTAAAATTTTGTAAACATTGGAGAAAACTGGGAGAATGGTGTATAGAAACTCTGTACTATTTCGCTACTCTTCTGTAAGTCTAAACTATCTTTTAAAAACCTCCAAAAATCAATTAGTCAAATACATAGATACTTAGATACATACATACATAAATGGAATTGAAGATGGCTGGGAGAGAGAAAAGGCAGGGCAAGTTACTTCAGAAAGTCAATGCAAACTTGGCCAGAAGTAGAATATTTGTAGATTTTGTGAGGTTTGGAAACTACTACAAATTGAACTCTAATTTAAGTTTTTTTTCAAATCACTAAAATTTTTCCCTCTAAACATTTTAATTTTTCTCCTTGTGATAACAGATGGGCCAGGAACCATTAGGAAGTTTTTGAGATAACCTACACAAAGTTCATTTGTAGAGAAAATTCTCACAAATCTCAAGAACTACTAAAACGTGTATTTGTGAGCTGGTCGGAGAGTTTCTTCTAATCATCATTGAATGATCCTTAGATTGATTCCGGGCTAAAATGTCAATTTGTTTAGAGTCTGAGGTCTTTTGTGTGCTTAGGAACATAAAAAGACCTCTCAAAAAGACAAAGCCAGAACCTCTGCATACACACATCCATAGATTTCATTCTACATTCCCTTTAAATCCACTTAAAAATCTTACTTCTTTTACCAAGAAATATAGAAATATGGAAGGGGTAGGTGGATGGTGGTTGTGGCATTTGGACTTAGGCTGGAATTGATACACCACTTCTTCCCTTGGTGGGAATCATACATACATACCTGC
The DNA here is from genome assembly GCF_021613505.1 of Equus quagga. NCBI lineage: Eukaryota > Metazoa > Chordata > Mammalia > Perissodactyla > Equidae > Equus > Equus quagga. Next base: position 87,639,295 of record NC_060275.1, read on the forward strand.
CTAACTTTCTGTTTGGTATTGCTAAACCATACTTGGAGGATCTTAGATTACTCATCTTGGAAGCACCTGAGCTCATAAGCCAATCAACAAACTTTATTGAGTGAGTACTATATGATAACTCTCTCTCGTACCCCATCTTATCCAATGCTAATCCTCTTGGTTTTGAAATCTATGTTTAGTGGAATCTGAAATCAATCACAAAAATAACCGCTTTTCCACTATGTCCCAACCCAGTACAAACCACCGTTATTCCTCCCCTAAGCTCCTGCACCACCTTTTACCAACTGCCCTGTGTCCACTCTTCAGTTTGTCATCACAAAGTAGCCAGAGTGGTATTTTAAAACTGAAATTCAGATCATGTCATGTCTCTGATTAAAAGTCTCCTATATTTTCCCATTACATTAAAAATAAATCTGAAATCCTTTTCAAGGACTATGCAATCTTATACAATCTCCCTCCTGCTTACTTCTTCATTTTGATCTTGTTAGTCTCTTTATCTGGAACGTCATTCCTCCAGCTCTTTTTGTGGCTTGCTTGTTCTTATCATTTAGATCTCAGCCCAAATGTCAGAAATTTCGCCTGAACTTCATGTATAAAGTTGACCCTACTCCATCAATCTCTATCTCATTACATATTTTTCTCCATAGCACTTGCTACTCTCTGCTATTATTCTATTTGTTTCCTTTCATACAGTTATTTTCTCCAATCAGTCCCTTAAGGGTAGGGACTGTATCTGTCTTGCTCACCACTGTATTTCCAATGCCCAACACTGTGTTAACACAAGTAAGTGGTAAATAAATATTTCTTGATGAAAATAAAGGAACGTGTGAATGAATTAATGCAAGGTACTAGAGTAAGCAACATAACAAGTGTTCAAGATTGATTTCTGTCCTCAGAGAGTTTATAATCTAATAAAAGTCATATTAGGGAGTGTAATGGAGTGAATTTGCTTGACATACTATGAGAAGTCTTAAAAAGCAAGGGTAATGCTGGGTTAGAGTGGTTCTTAGGAAGGACTGCTGAATTCTGACTGAGGAGATCAAAGCAGTATATTTCAAATTATGCCCTAAAGAATGAATAAACTTTTAAAATGCAAAAACCTGTGGCTGCAAAAGGGGTAGGTAGACTGCCCTTTCCATTTACCCCTCCAGGCCAAAGGAGCAGAAGGAGTGAAGCCCACCAGTGAAAGTAGCAGCAAACGGGGAGATAGGAGCCAAGATGCGGGCTTTGTGAGATCAGTTAAGAAGTCTCCTGCTCATTAAGTGATATTTGGAGCTATGGAAGTGGAAGCATTTTGGGGAGAGAAGAGGGAAAGTGATACAAATGAAAGTAGAATAAATAATTACATTTAAGAACTAGGTAAATATAAAGTCACTGTGAAAGAGGGAGAGACAGAAAGAGAAAGACAAAAAGAGAGAGAGAGAGAAAGGAAGAGAGACAGAGAGAGACAGAGGGACAAAGTTCAGAGAGGTAGGAAGAGAGCATGTAATAGAAACTCATATTATTTATCAGCCCTTTCAAGCCAATTTTGAAACTAACAAACAAACACAAACATTCTCTGGTAGGAGTTCAACTAGAAGAATTACAGAAAGCCAGGGAAAAGAGTTTCAAGAATGAGGGATTGGTCAACAGGTCAAAGAACAAGTTATAGAGAAATGGGAATTGGATTTGGCAATCAGGAGGTTGTTACTGGCCTTCTGGGAACAGTTTTAGAGGAGTGCTGGCAGCAGATGCCAAAGTTCAGTGGGATAAAGAGTGAGTGGCAGGTGGTCAAGTGGAGGGAAGGCAGTGAGTGTAGCTTTGTTTTTCAAGTTTGTTGATGAATGGAGTTCCAAAAAATGTGTTTTACTTTTTGTTTTGTTTTGTTTTTTTGGTGGGAGGACATGGAGCCATTGCAGATCATCTTAGGGAAAGGGGAGGGGCAATTGGCTGAGCTGGCTGCATCACTGAGCAGTCCCAGTCCTGGCAGTCACTTTTGATGTGCAAACGTGCTCAGCGCTGGAAGGGTTCCATCAGGAAATGAAGGGAAGTAAGTGGTGCTAGCCAATCTAACCTACTGCATTTAGTAAATTGAGTTTAATTTGTCTATACACACATGCTTTTAAATTCATCTGTTTCTACACTCTCTGTTTTGTATTCTCTCAGTGTTTTCCCCCTTAAAGTTTTCTTTTAAAAGCTTTCATTTTAGTTTGACTGAATTAAGAAAAAAATAAGTTTTTTTCACACTTGAGTCAAATAGATCAGTATATAGTTGGGGAAAGTGTGTGTGTGTGTGTGTGTGTGTATGTGTTGGGAGAAGCATCAGTGATAGTTAAAATGATTTAGGGAAAATAAGTGGGATAGATATTGGGAACTTAGTAGGCGAAAAAGCAGAGAGAACCGTAGACATTGGCCCTTTATTACTTGTGTAGTTGACTCTATTATGTTTCAGGACATAAATCAGTTGCTTGTCAAAATCAATTGGTTGGGGAACTCAAAACCTATTCGAACCTTAGATCATCTTTAATGTCTGGTTTATCCCTCTGGGTATAGGCATCTCAGGGGCTGCATGTAGCTTTCTCCCTTTTCTGTTCACCCTCACAGTGTCTAGCATGAGATCACATACTTTGCATGTTCTCCTCCATGGATGGCCATGACCAAGGTTCATAGCAACTCTAGAATTCCTACTGTATTTTGGTATGTCCAGATGTGGCCTGAGGCCTTTTTTAAGACATGAAAGACTGAATCAAGCATGACACTAGTTCTGTATCTAATATGAGCCCTCTTAAATTAATAGCCAGGGTCTGGAAGTTGTTTCTCCTTCCCAACACCTAAGGCAATAGCTAATTATTTCAGTGTGAAGACTGTCAATGGAGCTGGTTAGAGAAGGAAGCCACTGAAAACTGATTTCTAAAACGCTCCAGTAACTGAAAGAAATGTATTTGGTACCTAGAACTTACAATGCCCTGGGTTGAGTGTTTGTCATCAAAAGATAAGTAAGAAAATAGTCCCTGTTATCAATGAGCTCTACCCTAGTGATATATGAGAGATGGTGGCCTTGAGACAGGAAAAGCTTGTCTCTCAGAGATGTAAGTAGGAATCATATGATTCGAGAGAGCAGATGCAATAACCTAAAGGCAGATCCTCAGGAGAGACAGCCATGCATGATGTCCACAGACTACATAGAAGGTATTCACAGAGGTTTGGACGTTACCGTAAAAGTCAAGAGGAGAGCAAGAGAGTCTTAGATATAGTAGGAATCTGTTAGCAGTTGCTCTGGCCACCAAAGCCCTGAATGTGATTCTTCTGTTCTGGGGATAATTGTGTTAAATGAACAGATAAGGTGACATTATAGGCTTTGAACAGTAGTCAGAACGGAAATAGAAGAATCTACAAAAGCCATATCTTGAGAGTGTAATGATGAAAGCAACAGACAAGTTGTGAGGTATTCTAGCAGAGAGGGTATTAGAATCTGCCAGCAATTTCTATTCCTTCACTTCTCTTTTGAGCCAACTACGTGTTATCTGCCACCTCACTTGTGGACTCAGAATTATCCAAGTTATCTGACTCCTTTTTACTGCACTGATGGCTACCTTTGACTGACTCAATTTTAGATCCTCTCTGGATTCCTAATAGTTGACTGTAGCTGGGCTCTGGTAACTAAGAATACGGTTTTTTTTCTTACTACCTGAAGTAGGTTTCACTGGATTCTGTCTGGTGACAGTATTTTATTACTGACCACAGTCTACCAGATTGAGGAACCAAGATAAGGAGGCAGTATTGGATTAAAAGCAAGTGATCTTTGACCAAAAGCTGGTAGTTTGGACCAGAAAACCTGATTGTGTCACTTCTTCAAATTCGCTGGTCTGTAAGGATACATTTAACACCATGTCATCTATCTATGCTAAGTTCAGAATCAAACTGTGTAGTACAACTTGCTAGTATCCAGTAAGAGACACTACTCTCTCTGAATTTAGACCAAATTCTGGACCAGAGATTTCCACATCTTTCACCAACTGGAGTGTGTATGTGTGCAAGGGTGTGTAATTTTTCTTTTTTCAATAGCCATGCTACTTAAGTCTTTCTTGTTTTAATCAAAACAACCAGGCAGGCTATTTCTAGCACATCTGTGTGTTCCATGGGACCTCAACTTTTACTTCGCTGCCCTTAAACCAGTTTTCTTTTTTTTCTTTATTTCTTAATTTTTTTTAAAGATTGGCACCTGAGCTAACATCTGTTGCCAATCTTTTTTTCTTCTTCTTCTCCTCAAAGCCCCCCAGTACGTAGTTGTATATTCTAGTAGTAGGTCCTTCTAGTTCTGCTATGTGGGATGCTGCCTCAGTGTGGCTTGATGAGCGATGCCATGCCCACGCCCAGGATCCAAACCGGTGAAACCCTAGGCCACTGAAGTGGAGTATGCAAACTTAACCACTTGGCCATGGGGCCAACCCCTGAACCACTTTTCTTATTTCAAATTTAGACTTTCATCCAACAATAGAATATTAAGCATCTCCATCCATCTCTGCCTACCAACTTGTTTGGTTTCCATAAAACAACATTTCTGTATTACAATGGTACTTGTTTGTAGATCCATTTCAGAGTTATTACATTTTACTGCATTGTTTAAAATAAATAAATGGAAGATAGGGAAAATTAATATGCCAATATTAGCAATAATACAATGAAGACAAAGATGGAGAGAGCATGAAGTGGACCAAATATTGGTTCACAACCTCGGAAGTTGCCTGGATGAAATCTGAAACTGGCCTCAATACACAGAGGGCAAGGAGAGATTGAAGAAAGAAGCAGACCACTCTAGATTGGTAGCTGGTAGTTTTAACAAGCAAGGGAACTTACATATGAGGTTTGTCTCGGGTGGCTGCAAGACGACCAGATTTCCACATCCACCCGCCAGAATCTTAAAAGTTCATATAAAGGCCTTAACTGGATTCAGTCATGTATTCAGTCCAGATAGTCTCAACAACAACTTACTCTCTCAAGGCTATGTTCTTGAAACAGCTCCTAGTGTGAGAATGGTAGATGGAAAGTACATTCCAAGGACAGAGGAGGGGATGAGGAGCCTCTGATTGACTGCGTCCAGCTTGCCAATCAACCAAAGTTCACGTCTCTCAACAACCTCCTCCAACACCAAAGGAGGTGCTCTTTGGTCTGGTTTGGATGCATATTGGAAGTAAGCTTGTTGATTATATATTTAATTCCAATGGAAGAGAAAAGAGTTTAAAAAATCTAAGAAGTACTAGTAAGATATTGTTGAAGATTATATATCTAAAAGGTGAAGTATTATAATAGAGGAAATGGAGAGTTTTAAAAAGTTATGGGTTGAGATTCCATATCAATAAAATATTCTGTTTATCCTCTAGAGAAATTCACATCATCTAATGCAGATAAACAGTTTTACTCAGCCTTTTAATCAAGAGAATTAGAAGCTCAGACTTAGAGCCTGGCCCAGTGGCACACCGGTTAAGTGCTCATGTTCTGCTTCGGCAACCCGGGGTTCACTGGTTTGGATCCCGGGTGCAGACATGGCACCGCTTGGCAAGCCATGCTGTGGCAGGCATCCCACGTATAAAGTAGAGGAAGATGGGCATGCATGTTAGCTCATGGCCAGTCTTCCTCAGCAAAAAGAGGAGGATTGGCAGCAGATGTTAGCTCAGGGCTAATCTTTCTCAAAAAAAAAAAAAGAAAAGAAACTCAAACTTAGCCTTCTTCCTGTCAATTAAAAAAATAATTTACATAAAGCAGAAATCATTAAAATTGAAAACAGGAAATCAATAGAAAGACTCAATGAAACCAAAAGCTGGTTCTTCAAAAATGTCAATAAAATTGATAAGGCTCTAGCCAGGCTAACTAAGAAAAAAAGAGAGAGGATGCAAATTGCTAATATCAGAAATGAAAGAGAAGACATCAATACAGATCCCATGGACATTAGACGGATAATAGAAGAAGACTATAACCAACTCTATGCCCACAAACTTGATAACCTAGGTGAAATGGACCAATTCCTTGAAAAATACAATAGAGGAAATAGATGATTTGATAGGCCTCTATGTAAGAAAGAAATTGAATCAATAATAAATAACCTTCCAAAATAGAAAGCACCAGGCCAAGATGGGTTGATTTGCATATTCTACCAAATATTTAAGGAAGAAATTATACCAATTCTCTACAGTCTCTTCCAGGAGATAGAAGTGGAGAGCATACTTCCTGTCTCATTCAATAGGGCAGCATTATCCTAGTACCAAAACCAGGGAAAGACATTACAAGGAAAGAAAATTATAGACCAATATCTCTCATGAACATAGATGCAAAAATCCTCAAGAAATATTAGCAAATCAAATCCAACCATGTGCAAAAAGAATTATACACTGTGACCAAGTAGGATTTATCCCAGCTATGCAAGGCTGCTTCAACACTTGAAAATTAATTAATTCAACCCATCACACCAACAGGCTAAAGAAGAAATGTCATGTGATCATATCAATAGCTGCAGGAAAGGCAACAGACAAAATACAACACCCATTTATGACAAATCTCTCAGTAAACTTGGAGTAGAAAGGGAACCTCCTCAATTTGATAAAGAATATCTACAACAAACTTACAGCTAACATCATACTTAATGGTGAGAAGCTCAAAGCTTTCCTGCCGTAATCAGGTATAAGGCAAGAATGTCATCTCTCACTACTCCTTTTCGACATCATAGTGAGAGTTGTAACTAATACAATAAGACAAGAAAAGGAAATAAAAAGTATACATATTTGGAAGGAAGAAATAAAACTCTTTGTTCACAGATGACACGATCATCTGTGTAGAAAATCTGGAAGAACTGACAAAAAAACTCCCGAGACTAATAAGCAATTATAGCAAGGTTTCAGGATACAAAATTAATATACAAAAATCAATCACTTTCTTATATACCAGCAAAGAACAAGTGAAATTTAAATTAAAAACACAATACCAATCACATTAGCACCTCCAAAAATGAAAAATTTAGATACAAATCTAGCAAAATATTCAAAAGATCTATATGAGGAAAACTACAAAACTCTAATGAATCAAATCAAAGAACTAAGCAAATGGAGAGATATTCCATGTTTATGGATAACAGGACTCAATGTTGTCAAGATATCAGTTCTTCCCAACTTGATCTAAAGATTCAATGGAATCCCAACCAAAATCCTAGCAAGTTATTTGATGGATATTGACAAACGGATTCTAAAGTTTATGTGGAGAGGCAAAAGATCCAGAATAGCCAACACAATATTGAAGGAGAGGAACAAAGTTGAAAGACTGACACTACCCAACTTCAAGACTTAGTATAAAGCTATAGTAATCAAGTAGTGTGGTATTGGTGAAAGAATAGACAAATAGATGAATGGAACAGAATAGAGGGGCCAGAAATAGACCCCCAGAAATATAGTCAACTATCTTTGACAAAGAAACAAAGGCAATGCACTGGAGCAAAAAGAATCTTTTCAATAAATGGTCCTGGAATAACTGGACATCACATGTGAAAGCATGAATCTAGATACACACCTTACAATCTTCACAAAAATTAACTCAAAATGCATTATAGAACTAAATGTAAAAGGCAAAGCTATAATAATCCTAGAAGATAACATAAGAGAAAACCTAGATGTCTTTGGGTATGGTGATGATTTTTTAGAGACAACAGTAAGGGCATGATCCATGAAAGAAATAATTGATAAGCTGGACTTTATTAAAATAAAAAACTTCTGGTCTGTAAAAAGACAATGTCAAAAGAATGAGAATCCAAGACACACACTGGGAGAAAATATTTGCAAAAGACACATCTGATAAAGGACTGCGATCCAAAATATACAAAGAACTCTTAAAACTCAACAATAAAACAGAGGATTTTTAGTTCAGTGAGAATATTCTACATGGTACTATAATGATGGATATATGTCATTACACATTTGTCCAAATCTGTAGAA